>NW_027077941.1:600000-901000 GCF_963930625.1 Muntiacus reevesi
GGAGGCCAATTACTTCACAACATTTCAGTGGGTTTTGTCATACATTGACACGAATCAGCCATTGAGTTACACGTATTCCCCATCCCGATCCCCCGTCCCACCTCCCTCTCCACCCGACTCCTCTGGGTCCTCCCAGTGCACCAGGCCCGAGCACTCGTCTCATGCATCCCACCTGAGCTAGTGATCTGATTCACCATAGATAATATACATGCTGTTCTTTTGAAACATCCCACCCTATAGCTTTTATTATGTTGAGGTATGTTCCCTCTATTCCTGCTTTCTGGAGAGTTTTAATCATAAATGAGTGTTGAATTTTGTCAAAGGCTTTCTCTGCATCTATTGAGATAATCATATGGTTTTTATCTTCCAATTTGTTAATGTGGTGTATTACATTGATTGATTTGCAAATATTGAAGAATCCTTGCATTCCTGGGATAAAGCCCACTTGGTCATGGTGTATGATTTTTTTAAGATGTTGTTGGATTCTATTTGCTAGAATTTTGCTAAGGATTTTTGCATCTATGTTCATCAGTGATATTGGCCTGTAGTTTTCTTTTTTTGTGGCATCTTTGTGTGGTTTTGGAATTAGGGTGATGGTGGCCTCATAGAATGAGTTTGGAAGTTTACCTTCTTCTGCAATTTTCTGGAAGAGTTTGAGTAAGATAGGTGTTAGCTCTTCTCTAAATTTTTGGTAGAATTCAGCTGTGAAGCCATCTGGTATTGGGCTTTTGTTTCCTGGAAGATTTTTGATTACAGTTTCGATTTCCTTGCTTGTGATGGGTCTGTTAAGATCTTCTATTTCTTCCTGGTTCAGTTTTGGAAAGTTGTACTTTTCTAAAATTTGTCCATTTCATCCAAGTTGTCAATTTTATTGGCATAGAGCTGCTGGTAGTAGTCTCTTATTATCCTTTGTATTTCAGTGTTGTCTGTTGTGATCTCACCCTTTTCATTTCTTATTTTGTTAATTTGGTTCTTCTCTCTTTGTTTCTTAATGAGTCTTGCTAATGGTTTGTCAATTTTGTTTATTTTTTCAAAAAACCAGCTTTTAGCTTTGTTGATTTTTGCTATGGTCTCTTTAGTTTCTTTTGCATTTATTTCTGCCCTAATTTTTAAGATTTCTTTTCTTCTGCTAACCCTGGGGTTTTTCATTTCTTCCTTCTCTAATTGCTTTAGGTGTAGAGTTAGGCTATTTATTTGGCTTTTTTCTTGTTTCTTGATGTAAGCCTGTAATGCTATGAACCTTCCCCTTAGCACTGCTTTTACAGTGTCCCATAGGTTTTGGGTTGTTGTGTTTTCATTTTCATTCATTTCTATACATATTTTGATTTCTTTTTTGATTTCTTCTATGATTTTTTTGGTTATTCAGAAGCGTGTTATTTAGCCTCCATATGTTTGAATTTTTAACAATTTTTTTCCTGTAATTGAGATCTAATCTTACTGCGCTGTGGTCAGAAAAGATGACTGGGATGATTTCAATTTTTCTGAATTTTCCAAGACCAGATTTATGGCCCAGGATGTGATCTATTCTGGAGAATGTTCCGTGTGGACTTGAGAAAAAGGTGAAATTGATTGTTTTGGGGTGAAATGTCCTATAGATATCAATTAGGTCTAGCTGGTCCATTGTATCATTTAAGGTTTGTGTTTCCTTTTTGATTTTCTGTTTAGTTGATCTATCCATAGTTGTGAGTGGGGTATTAAAGTCTCCCACTATTATTGTGTTACTATTCATTTCCTCTTTCATACTCATTAACGTTTGCCGTACATATTGCGGTGCTCCTATGTTGGGTGCATATATATTTATAATTGTTATATCTTCTTCTTGGATTGATCCTTTGATCATTATGTAGTGTCCTTTTTTGTCTCTTTTCACATCCTTTATTTGAAAGTCTATTTTATCTGATATGAGTATTGTGACTCCTGCTTTCTTTTGGTCTCCATTTGCGTGAAATATTTTTTTCCAGCCCTTCACTTTTAGTCTGTATGTGTCTCTGGTTTTGAGGTGGGTCTCTTGTAGACAGCATATATAAGGGTCTTGTTTTTGTATCCATTCAGCCAATCTTTGTCTTTTGGTTGGGGCATTCAACCCATTTACATTTAAGGTAATTATTGATAGGTGTGGTCCCGTTGCCATTTACTTTGCTGTTTTGGGTTCATGTTTATACAACATTTCTGCATTTCCTGTCTAGAGAAGGTCCTTTAGCATTTGTTGAAGAGCTGGTTTGGTGGTGCTGAATTCTCTCAGCTTTTGCTTGTCTGTAAAGCTTTTGATTTCTCCTTCATATCTGAATGAGATCCTTGCTGGGTACAGTAATCTAGGTTGTAGATTATTTTCTTTCATTACTTTCATTATGTCCTGCCATTCCCTTCTGGCCTGGAAGGTTTCTATTGGTAGATCAGCTGTTATCCTTATGGGAATTCCTTTGTGTGTTATTTGTTGTTTCTCCCTTGCTGCTTTTAGTATTTGTTCTTTGTGTTTGATCTTTGTTAATTTGATTAATATGTGTCTTGGAGTGTTTCGCCTTGGGTTTATCCTGTTTGGCACTCTCTGGGTTTCTTGGACTTGGGTGGCTATTTCCTTCCCCATTTTAGGGAAGTTTTCAGCTATTATCTCCTCGAGTATTTTCTCATGGCCTTTCTTTTTGTCTTCTTCTTCTGGGACTCCTATGATTCGAAAGTTGGGGCGTTTCACATTGTCCCAGAGGTCCCTGAGGTTGTCCTCATTTCTTTGATCATTTTTTTCTTTTTTCCTCTCTGCTTCATTTATTTCCACTATTCTATTGTCTACCTCAGTTATCCTATCTTCTGTCTCCGTTATTCTACTCTTGGTTCGCTCCAAAGTGTTTTTGATCTCATTCATTGCATTATTCATTTTTAATTGACTCTCTTTTATTTCTTCTAGGTCTTTGTTAAGCATTTCCTGCATCTTTTCAATCTTTGTCTCCAGGCTATTTATCTGTAACTCCATTTTGTTTTCAAGATTTGGATCATTTTTATTATCATTATTCTAAATTGTTTTTCAGATAGATTCCCTATCTCCTCCTCTTTTGTTTGACTTGGTGGGCACTTGTCATATTCCTTTACCTGTTGGGTATTGCACTGTTCTTGCACTAGTGCACATGGCAAGTATTAGGTTCGGTTTCTAAGTGAGAAACTAATGGTTACATTCACAGCTGGCCACTGAGGTACTTAATGGGAGAGGCGAACCCAGCTCTGGCAAGCAGTAGCCAACATGAAATCAGCTATTGTCATTGTAGCCAAGTTCCTTGAATTTGTAGTGTTATTTGCTGTGTTCTTCAAGAAGATGCCTTCGCCCTGCCAGTAAGACATATTTCCATAACACACAGCCATGCACTCAATCGATATGCATCCTCCAGTAAAGCCCAGCCCCGATGTCTTAGAGGAGCCTCTCTGCCCATTGTTATAAGCCAGTCTAATTTTGTCTGAGACCATGAAAACTCAATGTCTTTATTACGCTTGTGCTTCAGACGGGAGGTCTGAGAAGGCACTTCTGAAGGTTTATTCCTACCAGTCATTGTCATTTTTATCGAGTCTTTAGTTTTTGTTGTTGTTGTTGTTGTTTTATTTATTAGTTCTACCAGTTTCTTGCTACCAACCCGTCTCCCTCCACCCTCGTGCACACACGATCAGTCATGGAATCCCGTGGACTTCAGCCCGCCAGACTCCTCTGTCCATGGATTATTCCAGCCAAGAATACTGGAGTGGGTTGCCATTTCCTTCTCCATGTATGGAGTCTTTAAAGATTCCATCACTGTGGTGTTGCTTCTCCACTTGTACATGCCCTTTCTCCCTAAGTGCAGTAGAAGTCATCCCCACTTCCCAACATGTCTGTCTTCCGACCTCTGCAGAATGTATTGCATGAGCTCACCACAGCGTCAGGATATTCTAGAAAGCCTTCTGATTGCAGTCTCTTCAGGAGGTTACAAGTGCTTCAAACCTCAGGATTTTACAAAGCACTTTTTACAACCTCAGCTGAAATGGAAGTCAACACTCAGTGAAAGTCACAGGCTTCCATGGCCTGGACTTGATTAAGAGTTGTGCTTTCATAATCATCGTGTTTCATATACCAACTAAGATGTCACTGAGAATTTTTTTTTTTCTCATCGTTCTATTTTTCATGTTTATTTAGATATATACTGGGTTTTCCTATATACCTTCCGTTAGGGATGAGGGTCTTAAGTCAGTAGAACTTACTGCAACTGACTTCCAGTTAGCTGTGTTAGGACAGGAAAAAGAAAGACCAGCTGCTGGATTCTTAAGTTTATGTACGAAAACATTATTCATTTTCCTGTGTGCAGTCATCCAATTCTAACTTTCTGAATTAGGCATTCAGAAAAATCTCAAAACCGCGTAACTACTAGGCGGTCTCCCATGCAAGTACTGACCAGGCCCAGCCCTACTCATTTTCCCAGATCAGAGGACATAGGGCACATTCAGGGTGCTATGGCCTTAGACCGAGGCGGCTGTCAGGCCCCCCAAGAGCTCCGCGCGGCGCCTCCCATGCATTCTGACATGACCTTCGGGCCTGGGGCCACAGCTCTCAACCTGGCGCATGCTGCACTTGAGCCGCACGACCCGCGACTGGACTCCGACCAACCAGGGCCGGCAGCTCGGGGGCCAGCGGAGGGCGCCACGGCCCCGCACACTGCCAACCCCGGCCAGCACCCGTCTAGCCCGGCCGGGGCCTGGCATGCCTGCGGGACCTGGGGTGGGGGGAGGGGGGGTGGGTAGAGCAGCGAGGACGTCTCGGTGCCCCCTCACCCCCTGCCCCCCACCATCCCTTTCGCTGCTCAGGGTCACGTGGCTCCGGACGGGTGGGGCTTCGGCCCGGGACCGCGGTCCCCGGAGCCTCCTGCGGGCTTAGAGGCAGCCCAGCCGGGGCCCCAGGCGGCCGTCCTGCCGGCTGTGCAAACCCCCTGGAGCGCCTCAGCCCCGCCTTTACGCCCTACCGAGGCCCGCCCTGCCCCCACGCCACGGGCCCAGGACAGGACCTACCTGGGAGAGCAGACGAGTGACAGCCCACGACACGCACATGCACTCGCACGCACCCACGCCTGGTGAGACAGAGGCAGAAAGAGTCGAGGGTTCAGAGAGAGACTGGAAGACAGCGTGTGAGCAGGGGGAGCCTCGGGCAGGATGCCGGGCAGCTGCAGAGACCACCCGGCCCTGAGCAGCCAAAGCGATGGGGGCGGGGGGAGGCCACTGAGCAGTGGCGAACCTGGAGAGGCCCAGGGTGTGAGGACACCTGAGATCTCCGCACTCCGCGCACCACCCCCTCCCCCCAATCCCCTGCATGCATGCCACGCCGGGGCGCTTTGACACTACCTTCTCTGGAGTTTTGTCACTTGAATTTCTCTCCCTCTGCTCAACTGAGTGATGACAGTGTATTGAATAGCTAGGTCATTTCCAAATAAATTAAGCTTAGTGTTTCACAGGACACCCGGACATGTATGGAGAGACCAGCACGGATGCATGGACACCAACCTTGGTAACTGGACAACCAATGTGAAATTACTGTCTGACTCAGGAGAGAGAAAGAAACCCGAACAGATGGAATGAAATGAACAGAAACACAGGTTTTGCAACTCACACCCTAATTCAATTAGCAGAAAATAAACAACACTATAACCATTTTAGAAAAACAATAGACCTCTCCATGACCTTTGGTCGGGTGAGGAGTTCAAACACACAACAAAAAAAAGCCAACTTTTCCAAGTCGTGAATATGTTAGTTCACACATTGACTTTTACATTGAAATGTGTAACAAAAAAACTTAAAATCATTCACTCACTACATAAGCATGGAAGTATTTTAAACAGAAAATATGTTCTATAGTATTCAGGAAGCACTTGGCACATCTCTAAGTGTATCAGACCCAAAACTGGAACGTAGTGGAAGAGTCAGGATAGTTTAAAAATGAATCCCTAACTAAAAGGAACACACAGGATTACTGTAGATAAAAAAGGTTAAAGAAGAGAAGCTAGAAATCAGTCAATAAATGTCTTAGGGGTTAGATTAGTGTGACTAGCCACTGCGTGACTCTTTAAATTTTTCATGTTTGCAGCTTCCAAATTTTCCATGGTGAGAATAATACTTTCGCCTCCAAACCAGAGTGACTTGGGGACACAAAGGTAGAAGTCGATAATTTTCTTTGCCTATGTCTGAATATTTACAGTCAGAGGTAGAAAAGGAGGAGTCTGTCCCTTGTCTAGATGAGGTCAATCCCCAGGTGTGGGATGTCTCCAGCCCTGGTTTAGCCATAAATGTTCCACCAGTAAAGATTTCTCTGAAACCAAATGCTCCCTAGCCCTGGAAAAGACAATATCCCTTAAAACCAGTAGCTCTTGAGGGTCTTAAACCATTAGTTAAAAAATACCGAGATACTGGAACTCGAATCAGCTGTGAGTCCCCCTGCAACACCCCAATCTTGCCCGTTCAAAAGCCAGATGGATCTTACCGATTCGTCCAGGATCTAAGAGCTGTTAATGAAGCTGTGGTTCCCATCCACCCCATAGTCCCAAACCCATATACCCTCCTATCCCAAGTTCCAGGAAATGCCAAGTACTTCTCAGTCTTGGACCTTCAAGGTGCTTTCTTTTGCATTCCTCTCCATCCTGAATCCCAAAACCTCTTTGCTTTTGAGTGGCGGGACTTGGAAACAAGAGAGACCATACAACTCTCGACTGGACTCGACTACCCCAAGGGTTTAGGGACAGCCCTCATATCTTCGGGACTTCCTCGGGGAGAGAACTAAGGGAATTAACTTTAACAAACAGTAGTCTAATACAGTATGTGGATGACTTGCTCATAGCTAGGCCAGATCTTACCAGCTCTCAAATGGACACTATTTAAAACGCTAACTTTCCTGTATGAAAATGGTTATCGAGTATCCCCCAAGTAGGCTCAGATTAGCTTAACCCAAGTAAAATACCTTGGATTTATAATTACGGAGAGAAAAAGAATGCCTGACCCCGAGGGGAGATCCCTCAACTTAAATACCCCGTAGGCCCAAAAAAAACAACAGCTTAGGGGATTTTTAGGAAGGACTGGGTTTTGCAGGATCTGGATTTCTAATTATGGCAATCTGGCCAGACCCCTATATGAAAATTTAAGGGGGAAAGAGGAAGAGCCACTCGACTGGCATGAGACCTGCAAGGTGGCCTTTAATGCCCTAAAAGAGTCCATCACTACAGCCCCAGCTTTAGGCCTCCCCAACCTGCAGAAGCCTTTTAGACTCTATGTTTCTGGAAGGACAGGAACTGCTCTTGGGGTGTTAGAGCAGATGATGGGGCCCGTATTACAACCTGTGTCTTATCTCTCAAAATAACTAGATGAGGTGGCCAGAGGGTGGCCCACTTGCCTCCGGGCAGTAGCAGCCACCGCTCTTATGGTTAAGGAGGCATCTAAGCTGACCCTGGGTCAGCCCACCACAGTGTATACACCTCACCGGGTGCAAGCAGTCTTGGAAACGAAAGGGGACAGGTGGATGAAAGGGGGAAGGATCACCCAATACCAAGCCCTCCTCCTTGACACTCCAGAAATAAAGTTGAGGGTCTGCCAGACTTTAAATCCAGCAACCTTACTGCCAGATCCCCCTACCTCCCTCTGGATCACCAATGCATACAAATCACAGACGAGTTATACTCTTCTCGCCGGGACCTATCAGAGACACCTTTATCTGACCCAGAGGAAAACTGGCACACAGATGGCAGCAGTTTTGTAGAAAAGGGAGAGAGGAAAGCAGGATATGCTGTAGCGAGCCTGGAAGAAACTAAGGAAAGTGCGTCTCTTCCCCCAGACACCTCAGCCCAGAAAGCTGAACTTTTTGCCCTGACAAGAGCTTTGGAGTTAGGAGAAGGAAAGAGGATTAATGTGTGTATGGACTCTAAGTATGCTTTCCTCATTCTGCATGCCCGTGCAGCAATTTGGAAAGAAAGAGGAATGCTCAGTGCCCGAAGCTCTGCTATTAAACACAAAGAGCTCATTCTCAGGCTCCTGGAGGCAGTCAAACTTCCTGCAAAATTAACTGTCATCCACTGCAAGAGTCACCAAAAGGGGCAAGAAAAAGAGGCTCAGGGAAATAGGAAAGCTGATCAAGAGGCAGGACGAGCTGCCGGGGAAGCTACCTCTGCCACTGCTATCTGCCCCCTTTTTCCCAAGGAAACCCTGACTCCAGATTTTACCCCAGGGGGACATTCCCGATATGCTGAGCGGGGCTGGGAGATTGGGTCACATGGGTGGTTTCAGCCTGATCAGGCCCAAATAATACTCCCTGATTCTCAGGTTTAAAACATTACTAACTCCTTACATAAGAGCGCCCATTTTGGAAAAGATAATCTAGAAATCTTGCTTAAGCCTATTCTCTCCCATCCCCAGTTAGCTAAGGTTGTTAAACAAGTCACACAAAATTGTGACACCTGTCTAAAAAATAACCCAAAAACCAGACCTCCTCTAATTAAACCTGTCCAACATCGGGGATCATACCCAGGAGCAGACTGGCAATGCCGCTCCGCATTTAGAATTTACAGCCATGCCCAAGACCCAAGGGTTTTCTTACTTGCTAGTCTTTATTGACACATTCACAGGATGGATCAAAGCGTTCCCTACTGAGACTGAGAGAGCTACAGAAGTCTGTAAAGCTCTGCTGAAGGAGATAGTGCCTAGGTTTGGGCTGCCTCGGTCACTTCAGAGTGACAACGGGCCCTCACTTACAGCCACGATACCCCAGAACCTAGCCGCATGCTTAGGCATAAAATACTGGCTCCGCTCATCCTGGAGGCCTCAAGCTTCAGGAAAGGTAGAGAGAGCCAACCAGACTCTTAAAAGGGCTCTGGCTAAGCTATGTCAGAAACACATAATAAGTGGACACATATGCTGCCCATAGCCCTCATGAGGCTACGGACATCCCCCAAACAGCAACTATTGTTAAGTCCTTATGAAATGATGTATGGACGACCATTCTTAACTTCTGATTTGTTTCATGACGAGGATGCCAATACACTCTTAAAACATATAATTGACCTGGGAAGGTTTCAGCAAGAACTCCAACGGTATGGAGAACAAACCACAGGAAGACTTGAAAAATCCCCAGGTAAAGCCAGGGGATCAAGTATCAGTAAAGACCTGGCAAGAAAAAGGGAGTCCAAACCAGCTGTCCGAGTAATGGACAGGGCCATATCAGGTTGTTCTAGTGACTTCAACTGCTGTAAAAGTGAAGGGTCTATCTGCCTGGGTCCACAATTCTAGAATAAAACCCTATGGCCTACAGGAGGGGGAGACAGAAACTGAGACTCCAAAGCCAGAGGACAGCTACTCCTGTGAACCTGTTGAAGATCTCAGGCTCTTGTTCAAGCAGAAGCCCATCAATCCTGCCTCAGATAAGTAAAATGCATCATATGATGTTCTTCCTCTTTCTAATCATATCTCCCTGTATGGCTATTGATCTCTCCCTAAACGAGGCATGATCACTTGCAAACCACACTGCTTCTCAACTGAACCTAAGCAGACCGGGCTGCATCTGCATTAATGACAAAGGTTGGGGGTATGTCCAACCCATCCCAGGGTATCACTATCAAAGGCCCACCCTTCAAGCCGAGCTATGGGCTGTTACTCAGCGCCCCCATGTGGTCGTAATATGGCCTTTTGGGGAAAGGGGGAAAAAAAACTTCATGTCTTGGTACCAGCAACAACTGTCTCTATTTACCCCCTGGATGACATCTGCAATCCCACCTGAGCCCTTATTTTCTCTCATGACTAACATACCCCAAGTGGCCTTCCCTATCTCTCTAAAACGCCACTCCCTAACAGGGGTGTCAGTGAGAAATCTAGACGACTCACAATGTGGGGTGACCGTCACTATTGAAACTGATGGGAAAAACCGGGACTGGCCCTGCAGCTGGGAGACCAACCGACGCCACCTCCGGCCAGCACGCGCCTGGCCCGGCCCGGGGCACTTCCCGGACCACGAGCGGCCTGGCGAGGCTGCGGGAGCTCTGGCGGGGGTTGGGGATGGGGGTGGCTTGAGCGGGGAGGACGTCTCGGTGCCCCCCCACCCCCCGCCCCCCACCATCCCGTTCGCTGCTCAGGGTCACGTGGCTCCGGACGAGCGTGGCGTCGGCCCGGGGCCGCGGTCCCCGGAGCCTCCTGCGGGCTTAGGGGCAGCCCAGCCGGGGCCCCAGGCGCCCATCCTGCCGGCTGTGCAAACCCCCTGGAGTGCCTCAGCCCCGCCCTGTCCCCAAACCAAGGCCCACCCTCCACCCACGCCACGGGCCCAGCACAGGACCTTCCTGAGAGAGGGAACGTGCGACAGCCAGGCACATGGACAGGCACTCGCACGCACCCTCGCCAGGTGAGACAGAGGCAGAAAGAGTCGAGGGTTCAGAGAGAGACTGGAAGACAGCCTGTTGGCAGGGGGGGCCTCGGGCAGGATGCCGGGCAGCTGCAGAAACCACCCGGCCCTGAGCAGCCAAAGCGATGGGGGCCGGGGGAGGCCATTGAGCAGCGGCGGGCCTGGAGAGGCCCAGGGTGGGAGGACACCTGAGATCTCCACGCTCCGCCCCCCGCCCCCCTCCCCCCAACCCCCTGCACTCATGCCACGCCGGGGCGCTCTGACACTAGCTTCTCTGGAGTTTTGTCACTTGAATTTCTCTCCCTCTGCTCAACTGAGTGATGACAGTGTATTGAATAGCTAGGTCATTTCCAAATAAATTAAGCTTAGTGTTTCACAGGACACCCGGACATGTATGGAGAGACCAGCACGGATGCATGGACACCAACCTTGGTAACTGGACAACCAATGGGAAATTACTGTCTGACTCAGGAGAGAGAAAGAAACCCGAACAGATGGAATGAAATGAACAGAAACACAGGCTTTGCAACTCACACCCTAATTCAATTACCAGAAAAGAAACAACACTATAACCATTTTAGAAAAACAATAGACCTCTCCATGACCTTTGGTCGGGTGAGGAGTTCAAACACACAACAAAAAAAAGCCAACTTTTCCAAGTCGTGAATATGTTAGTTCACACATTGACTTTTACATTGAAATGTGTAACAAAAAAACTTAAAATCATTCACTCACTACATAAGCATGGAAGTAATTTAAATATAAAATATGTTCTATAGTATTCAGGAAGCACTTGGCACATCTCTAAGTGTATCAGACCCAAAACTGGAACGTAGTGGAAGAGTCAGGATAGTCTAAAAATGAATCCCTAACTAAAAGGAACACACAGGATTACTGTAGATAAAAAAGGTTAAAGAAGAGAAGCTAGAAATCAGTCAATAAATGTCTTAGGGGTTAGCTTAGAGTGACTAGCCTCTGCGTGACTCTTAAAATTTTTCATGTTTGCAGCTTCCAAATTTTCCATTTTGAGAATAATACTTTCGCCTCCAAACCAGAGTGACTTGGGGACACAAAGGTAGAAGTCGATAATTTTCTTTGCCTATGTCTGAATATTTACAGTCAGAGGTAGAAAAGGAGGAGTCTGTCCCTTGTCTAGATGATGTCAATCCCCAGGTGTGGGATGTCTCCAGCCGTGGTTTAGCCGTAAATGTTCCACCAATAAAGATTTTTCTGAGACAAAATGCTCCCTAGCCCTGGAAAAGAAAATATCCCTTAAAACCAGTAGCTCTTGAGGGTCTTAAACCATTAGTTAACAAATACCGAGATACTGGAACTCGAATCAGCTGTGAGTCCCCCTGCAACACCCCAATCTTGCCCGTTCAAAAACCAGATGGATCTTACCGATTCGTCCAGGATCTAAGAGCTGTTAATGAATCTGTGGTTCCCATCCACCCCATAGTCCCAAACCCATATACCCTCCTATCCCAAGTCCCAGGAAATGCCAAGTACTTCTCAGTCTTGGACCTTCAAGGTGCTTTCTTTTGCCTTCCTCTCCATCCTGAATCCCAAAAACTCTTTGCTTTTGAGTGGCGGGACTTGGAAACAAGAGAGACCATACAACTCTCGACTGGACTCGACTACCCCAAGGGTTTAGGGACAGCCCTCATATCTTCGGGACTTCCTCGGGGAGAGAACTAAGGGAATTAACTTTAACAAACAGTAGTCTAATACAGTATGTGGATGACTTGCTCATAGCTAGGCCAGATCTTACCAGCTCTCAAATGGACACTATTTAAAACGCTAACTTTCCTGTATGAAAAGGGTTATCGAGTATCCCCCAAGTAGGCTCAGATTAGCTTAACCCAAGTAAAATACCTTGGATTTATAATTACGGAGAGAAAAAGAATGCCTGGCCCCGAGGGGAGATCCCTCATCTTAAATACCCCGTACCCCCAAACAAAACAACAGCTTAGGGGATTTTTAGGAAGGACCGGGTTTTGCAGGATCTGGATTCCTAATTATGGCAATCTGGCCAGACCCCTATATGAAAATTTAATGGGGAAAGAGGAAGAGCCACTCGACTGGCATGAGACCTGCAAGGTGGCCTTTAATGTCCTAAAAGAGTCCATCACTACAGCCCCAGCTTTAGGCCTCCCCAACCTGGAGAAGCCTTTTAGACTATGTTTCTGGAAGGACAGGAACTGCTCTTGGGGTGTTAGAGGAGATGATGGGGCCCGTATTACAACCTGTGTCTTATCTCTCAAAATAACTAGATGAGGTGGCCAGAGGGTGGCCCACTTGCCTCCGGGCAGTAGCAGCCACTGCTCTGATGGTTAAGGAGGCATCTAAGCTGACCCTGGGTCAGCCCACCACAGTGTATACGCCTCACCGGGTGCAAGCAGTCTTGGAAACGAAAGGGGACAGGTGGATGACAGGGGGAAGGATCACCCAATACCAAGCCCTCCTCCTTGACACTCCAGAAATAAAGTTGAGGGTCTGCCAGACTTTAAATCCAGCAACCTTACTGCCAGATCCCCCTACCTCCCCTCTGGATCACCAATGCATACAAATCACAGACGAGTTATACTCTTCTCGCCGGGACCTATCAGAGACACCTTTATCTGACCCAGAGGAAAACTGGCACACAGATGGCAGCAGTTTTGTAGAAAAGGGAGAGAGGAAAGCAGGATATGCTGTAGCGAGCCTGGAAGAAACTAAGGAAAGTGCGTCTCTTCCCCCAGACACCTCAGCCCAGAAAGCTGAACTTTTTGCCCTGACAAGAGCTTTGGAGTTAGGAGAAGGAAAGAGGATTAATGTGTGTATGGACTCTAACTATGCTTTCCTCATTCTGCATGCCCGTGCAGCAATTTGGAAAGAAAGAGGGATGCTCAGTGCCCGAAGCTCTGCTATTAAACACAAAGAGCTCATTCTCAGGCTCCTGGAGGCAGTCAAACTTCCTGCAAAATTAGCTGTCATCCACTGCAAGAGTCACCAAAAGGGGCAAGAAAAAGAGGCTCAGGGAAATAGGAAAGCTGATCAAGAGGCAGGACGAGCTGCCGGGGAAGCTACCTCTGCCACTGCTATCTGCCCCCTTTTCCCCAAGGAAACCCTGACTCCAGATTTTACCCCAGGGGGACATTCCCGATATGCTGAGCGGGGTTGGGAGATTGGGTCACATGGGTGGTTTCAGCCTGATCAGGCCCAAATAATACTCCCTGATTCTCAGGTTTAAAACATTACTAACTCCTTACATAAGAGCGCCCATTTTGGAAAAGATAATCTAGAAATCTTGCTTAAGCCTATTCTCTCCCATCCGGGTTAGCTAAGGTTGTTAAACAAGTCAGACAAAATTGTGACACCTTTCTAAAAAATAACCCAAAAACCAGACCTCCTCTAATTACACCTGTCCAACATCGGGGATCATACCCAGGTGCGGACTGGCAATGCCACTCCGCATTTAGAATTTACAGCCATGCCCAAGACCCAAGGGTTTTCTTACTTGCTAGTCTTTATTGACACATTCACAGGATGGATCGAAGCGTTCCCTACTGAGACTGAGAGAGCTACAGAAGTCTGTAAAGCTCTGCTGAAGGAGATAGTGCCTAGGTTTGGGCTGCCTCGGTCAATTCAGAGTGACAACGGGCCCTCACTTACAGCCACGATACCCCAGAACCTAGCCGCATGCTTAGGCATAAAATACCAGCTCCGCTCATCCTGGAGGCCTCAAGCTTCAGGAAAGGTAGAGAGAGCCAACCAGACTCTTAAAAGGGCTCTGGCTAAGCTATGTCAGAAACACATAATAAGTGGACACATATGCTGCCCATAGCCCTCATGAGGCTACGGACATCCCCCAAACGGCCACTATTGTTAAGTCCTTATGAAATGATGTATGGACGACCATTCTTAACTTCTGATTTGTTTCTTGACGAGGATGCCAATACACTCTTAAAACATATAATTGACCTGGGAAGGTTTCAGCAAGAACTCCAACGGTATGGAGAACAAACCACAGGAAGACTTGAAAAATCCCCAGGTAAAGCCAGGGGATCAAGTATCAGTAAATACCTGGCAAGAAAAAGGGAGTCCAAACCAGCTGTCCGAGAAATGGACAAGGCCATATCAGGTTGTTCTAGTGACTTCAACTGCTGTAAAAGTGAAGGGTCTATCTGCCTGGGTCCACAATTCTAGAATAAAACCCTATGGCGTACAGGAGGGGGAGACAGAAACTGAGACTCCAAAGCCAGAGGACAGCTATTCCTGTGAACCTGTTGAAGATCTCAGGCTCTTGTTCAAGCAGAACCCCATCAATCCTGCCTCAGATAAGTAAAATGCATCATATGATGTTCTTCCTCTTTCTAATCATATCTCCCTGTATGGCTATTGATCTCTCCCTAAACGAGGCATGTTCACTTGCAAACCACACTGCTTCTCAACTCAACCTAAGCAGCCCGGGCTGCATCTGCATTAATGACAAAGGTTGGGGGTATGTCCAACCCATCCCAGGGTATCACTATCAAAGGCCCACTCTTCTAGCCGAGCTATGGGCTGTTAATCAGTGCCCCCATGTGGTCGTAATATGGCCTTTTGGGGAAAGGGGGAAGAAAAACTTCATGTCTTGGTACCAGCAACAACTGTCTCTATTTACCCCCTGGATGACATCTGCAATCCCACCTGAGCCCTTATTTTCTATCATGACTAACATCCCCCAAGTGACCTTCCCTATCTCTCTAAAAAGCCACTCCCTAACAGGGGTGTCAGTGAGAAATCTAGACGACTCACAATGTGGGGTGACCGTCACTGTTGAAACTGATGGGAACAACCGGGACAGGCCCTGCAGCTGGGAGACCAGCCTAAGCCACCCCCGGCCAGCACGCGCCTGGCCCGGCCCGGGGCGCTTCCCGTACCCCGAGCGGCCTGGTGAGGCTTCGGGAGCTCTGGCGGGGTTTGGTGAGGAGGGTGGCTTGAGCGGGGAGGACGTCTCGGTGCCCCCCCACCCCCCGCCCCCCACCATCCCGTTCGCTGCTCAAGGTCACGTAGCTCCGGACGAGTGGGGCGTCGGCCCGGGGCCGCGGTCCACGGAGCCTCCTGCGGGCTTAGGGGCAGCCCAGCCGGGGCCCCAGGCGCCCATCCTGCCGGCTGTGCAAACCCCCTGGAGTGCCTCAGCCCCGCCCTGTCCCCAAACCGAGGCCGGCCCTGCCCCCACGCCACGGGCCCAGCACAGGACCTTCCTGAGAGAGCAGACGAGCGACAGCCAGGCACACGGACAGGCACTCGCACGCACCCACGTCAGGTGAGAGAGAGGCAGAAAGAGATGAGGGTTCAGAGAGACACCGGAAGACAGCATGTGGGCAGGGGGGGCTTCGGGCAGGATGCCGGGCAGCTTCAGAGACCACCCGGTCCTGAGCAGCAAACGCGATGGGGGCGGGGGGAGGCTGGCGAGCAGAGGCAGGCCTGCAGACGCCCAGGTTGGGAGGGCACCTGAGATATCCGTGGTCCGCGCCCCTCCCACACCAACCCCCTGAACGCACGCCCCTCTCCGACGAAAGCTTCTCCGGAGTTTGATGACGTGAATTTCTATCCTTGTGCTCAACTGAGTGATGACAGTATATTGCACAGCTAGGTCATTTCCAAATAAATTAAGCTTAGTGTTTCACAGGACACCCGGACATGAATGCAGAGACCAGCACGGATGCATGCACACCAACCTTGGTAACTGGACAACCAATGGGAAATTATTGTCTGACTCCGGAGAGAGAAAGAAACCGGAACAGATGGAAAACATGAACAGAAACACAAACTTTGCAACTCACACCCCAATTCAATTACCGAAAAAAACAACAACACTATAACCATTTTAGAAAACAATAGACCTCTCCATGACCTTTGGTCCAGTGAGGAGTTCTTACACACAACAAAAAAAGCCACCTTTTCCAAATCGAGAATATGTTAGTTCACACATTGACTTTTACATTGAAATGTGTAACAAATAAACTTAAAATCATTGACTCACTACATAAGCATGGAAGTATTTTAAACATAAAATATGTTCTATAGTATTCAGGAAGCACTTGGCACATCTGTAAGTGTATCAGACCCTAAACTGGAACTTAATGGAAGAATCAGGATAGTCAAAAAATGAATCCCTAACTAGAAGGAATACACAGGATTACGTAGATCAAAAAGGTTAAAGAAGAGAAACTAGAAATCAGTCAATAAATGTTTTAGGGGTTAGCCTAGAGTGACTAGCCTCTGCGTTACTTTTTAAATTTTTCATGTTTGCATCTTCCAAATTTTCCATGCTGAGAATAATACTTTCATATCAGTTTCCAGATCAGTCTCACACTAAAGACAGTAAAAGTGGAATAAGAAATAAGAAATGCTTGTGGGGGGGGGGGAAGAAATGATTGAACTAAAGGTGGTACTGATGAAATTATTTGCAGGGCAGCCAAGGAGTCACAGATGTAGAGAACAGACTTATGGACACTGGCAGGTGTGAGAAAAAGAGGGTGAGATGAATGCAGAGGAACATGGAAACATAGTACCATACGTTAAAAGAGATGCCAATGCAATTTGCTGTATGACTCAGGGGACTCAAACAGGGGCTCTGCAACAAGCTAGAGGGGTGGAACGGAGAGGAGGAGATGGGAGAGAGGTTCAGGAGGGAGGAGACATATGTAAACCTGTGGCTCATTCACGTTGATGTTTGGCACAAAATTCTGTAAAGCAACTATCCTTCAATTGAAAGAAAAAGTCATGTTTGGACTTACCAAACAAGGTCTTGTGTACTTCTAGCATGGCCTTCTGTTTCGTGCTGCCATCCTTAATTCATTCTTCCATATCATTAAACAGACTAGTCAAGTTTTTCCCCAAAACATCTTGAGCTCCTGCATCATGCTGATCAACTGCCTTCTCTCGATCCAGTATAGAATGGAGACCAAAGAAACCTTTTGTCGTTTCTTCAAGTGATTGAAGCCACTCTATGTGATTTTAAAAAATAAATGTGGATAAGACGGATATGACCAAAGCAATCTAATGACAATATCTGTGCTTCATTAAAGATCTGCAGAGAACTAGTAAATTTTTTGTTTCGTATCAGAAGAATTTTTAAAATCCACACCAACATTTCTTTCGCGTCCGCTAGCCATCTAGACAAGGAAAACTGATTTTACCAATCAATGTCCCTAGATCTGCCCCCTCACCGTTTTTTACCCAATATGTGTTACTCAGGCAGGAGACCCTGGTTCAATTCCTGGGTCAGGAAGTTCTGCTGGAGAAGGGATAGGCTATCCACTCCAGGATTAGTGGGCTTCCCTTGTGGCTCAGTTGGGAAAGAATCATTCCTCTGTACCAAGAGTAGCTCAACTCCTCTCAAAGCAATTACAGGATGGTAGTAACTATGCAGGACAAAGCTGATTCTGTATATTTATAGTACTCACTCATGAGCTTGACAGAGGTCCTAGATCTGTTACCACATTTTTTTTTTAAGTGATATCTGCATGTGCAGGTGAAAGTGGCTCAGTTCGTGCCTGACTCTTTGCAGCCCCAAGGACTATACAGTCCATGGAATTCTCTAGGCCAGAATACTGGAGTGGGTAGCCTATCCTTTCTCCAGCGGATCTTCCCGACCCAGGACTCAAAGCGGGGTCTCCTGCGTTGCAGGCAGATTCTTTAGCAACTGAGCTAGTAGGGCTTCACTGGTGGCTCAGTTGCTAAAGAATATCTGCATAACTTTCTATCGATTTGGAATTAGCAATCTGTCTGTGAGCAGGGCCGGTCATAAGCAGCTTCTGTGAGAAAACAGAAGCATGTCTGCCTGACTTGCTTCTCTGGGGAGCTTTCACTGTTCTTGCGCTAGTGCACATGGCAAGTTTCTAAGTGAGAAAGTAATGGCTACTATCACAGCTGGCCACTGAGGTACTTAATGGCAGAGGCAATCCCAGCTCTGCCAAGCAGTAGACATCACGAAATCAGCTATTGTCATTGTAGCCAAGTTCCGTGAATTTGTGGTGTTATTTGCTGTGTTCTTCAAGAAGATGCCTTCGCCCTGCCAGTAAGACATATTTCCATAACACACAGCCATGCACTCAATCGATGTGCATCCTCCAGTAAAGCCCAGCCCCGATGTCTTAGAGGAGCCTCTCTGCCCATTGTCATAAACCAGTCTAATTTTGTGTGAGACCGTGAAAACTCAGTGTCTTTATTACGCTTGTGCTTCTGACGGGAGGTCTGAGAAGGCACTTCTGAAGGTTTATTCCTACCAGTCGTTGTAATATTTATCGAGTCTTTACTTTATATTTTTTTCTTATTTTTTACTTCTACCAGTTTCTTGCTACCAGCCCGTCTCCCTCCACCCTCGTGCACACACGGTCAGTCATGGAATCCCGTGGACTTCAGCCCGCCAGACTCCTCTGCCCATGGAGATTTCCAGGCAAGAATACTGGAGTGGGTTGCCATTTCCTTCTCCATGTGTGGAGTCTTTAAAGATTGAATCACTGAGGTGTTGCTTCTCCACTTGAACATGCCCTTCCTCCCTAAGTGCAGTAGAAGTCATCCCCACTCCCCAACATGTCTGTCTTCCGTCCTCTGGAGTATGTATTGCTTGAGCTCACCACAGCGTCAGGATATTCTAGAAACCCTTCTGATTGCAGTCTCTTCGGGAGGTTACAAGTGCTTCAAACCTCAGAATTTTACAAAGCACTTTTTACGACCTCAGCTGAAAGGGAAGTCAACACTCAGTGACAGTCACAGGCTTCCATGGCCTGGACTTGATTATGGGCTGTGCTTTCATAATCATCGTGTTTCCGATACCAACTAAGATGTCACTGAGAAATTTTTTTCTTTCTCATCATTGTATCTTTCATGTTTATTTAGATATATTATGGGTTTTCCTATATATCTTCCCTTAGGGATGAGGGTCTGAAGTCAGTAGAACTTACTACAACTGATTTCCAGTTAGCTGTGTTAGGACAGGAAAAAGAATGACCAGCTGCTGGATTCTTAAGATTATGTATGAAAATATGATTCGTTTTACTGTGTGAAGTCATCCGATTCTAACTTTCTGAAGTAGGCATTGAGAAAAATCAAAAAAAATCGCCTAACTTCTAGACGGTCTCCCATCCAAGTACTGACCAGGCCCGACCCTGCTCAGTTTCCCAAATCAGAGGAGAGAGGGCACGTTCAGGGTGGTATGGCCTTAGACCGAGGCGGCTGCCAGGCGCTGCAGGAGCCCCGCGTTGCGCCTCCCTTGCGGTCTGACCTGCCGTTCGGGCCTGGGGCTGCAGTTCTCGAGCGGGCTGGCGCTGCACTTGAGCCGCACGACCCGCGACTGGACTCCGGCCGGCCAGAGCCTGCAGCTCGGCGGCCAGCGGAGGGCGTCCCCGCTCCGCACACCGCGAGCCCAGGCCAGCACCAGTCTGGCCGGCCGGCCGGGGCCTGGCGTGCCTGCGGAACCTGGGGTGGGGGGAGGGGGGGTGGGTAGACCAGCGAGGACATCTCGGTGCCCCCTCACCCCCTGTCACCCACCATCCCGATCGCTGCTCGGGGTCAGGTGGCTCCGGAAGAGCGGGGCTTTGGCCCGGGTCTGCAGTCCCCGGAGCCTCCTGGAGATTAGGGGCACCCACCGGGGTCCCAGGCTCCCATCCTGCCGGCTGTGCAAACCCCCTGGAGTGCCTCAGCCCCGCCCTGTCCCCAAACCGAGGCCCGCCCTGCCCCCACGCCACGGGCCCAGCACAGGACCTTCCTGAGAGAGCGGACGAGCGACAGCCAGGCACACGGACAGGCACTCGCACGCACCCACGCCAGGTGAGACAGAGGCAGAAAGTGTCGAGGGTTCAGAGAGAGACTGGAGGACAGCGTGTAGGCAGGGGGGACCTCGGGCAGGATGCCGGGCAGCTGAAGAGACGACCCGGCCCTGAGCAGCCAAAGCGATGGGGGCGCGGAGAGGCCACTCAGCAGCGGCGGGCCTGGAGAGGCCCAGGGTGGGAGGACACCTGAGATCTCCGCGCTCTGCGCCCCGCCCCCCTCCCCCCAACCCCCTGCACGCATGCCACGCCGGGGCGCTCTGACACTAGCTTCTCTGGAGTTTTGTCACTTGAATTTCTATCCCTCTGCTCAACTGAGTGATGACAGTGTGTTGAACAGCTATGTCATTTCTAAAAAATTAAGCTTAGTGTTTCACAGGACACCCGGACATGTATGAAGAGACCAGCATGGATGCATGGACACCAACCTTGGTAACTGGACAACCAATGGGATATTACTGTCTGACTCAGGAGAGAGAAAGAAACCCGAACAGATGGAATGAAATGAACAGAAACACAAGCTTCGCAACTCAAACCCTAATTCAATTACCAGAAAATAAACAACACTATAACCATTTTAGAAAAACAATAGACCTCTCCATGACCTTTGGTCGGGTGAGGAGTTCAAACACACACCAAAAACAAGCCAACTTTTCCAAGTCGTGAATAATTTAGTTCACACATTGACTTTTACATTGAAATGTGTAACAAATAAACTTAAAATCATTGACTCACTACATAAGCATGGAAGTATTTTAAACATAAAATATGTTCGATAGTATTCAGGAAGCACTTGGCACATCTGTAAGTGTATCAGACCCAAAACTGGAACGTAGTGGAAGAGTCAGGATAGTCTAAAAATGAATCCCTAACTAAAAGGAACACACAGGATTACCGTAGATAAAAAAGGTTAAAGAAGAGAAGCTAGAAAGCAGTCAATAAATGTCTTAGGGGTTAGCTTAGAGTGACTAGCCTCTGCGTGACTCTAAATTTTTCATGTTTGCAGCTTCCAAATTTTCCATGGTGAGAATAATACTTTCGCCTCCAAACCAGAGTGACTTGGGGACACAAAGGTAGAAGTCGATAATTTTCTTTGCCTATGTCTGAATATTTACAGTCAGAGGTAGAAAAGGAGGAGTCTGTCCCTTGTCTAGATGATGTCAATCCCCAGGTGTGGGATGTCTCCAGCCCTGGTTGAGTCATAAATGTTCCACCAGTAAAGATTTCTCTGAGACCAAATGCTCCCTAGCCCTGGAAAAGACAATATCCCTTAAAACCAGTAGCTCTTGAGGGTCTTAGACCATTAGTTAACAAACACCGAGATACTGGAACTCGAATCAGCTGTGAGTCCCCCTGCAACACCCTAATCTTGCCCGTTCAAAAAACCAGATGGATCTTACCGATTCGTCCAGGATCTAAGAGCTCTTAATGAAGCTGTGGTTGCCATCCACCCCATAGTCCCAAACCCATATACCCTCCTATCCCAAGTCCCAGGAAATGCCAAGTATTTCTCAGTCTTGGACCTTCAAGGTGCTTTCTTTTGCATTCCTCTCCATCCTGAATCCCAAAAACTCTTTGCTTTTGAGTGGCGGGACTTGGAAACAAGAGAGACCATACAACTCTCGACTGGACTCGACTACCCCAAGGGCTTAGGGACAGCCCTCATATCTTCGGGACTTCCTCGGGGAGAGAACTAAGGGAATTAACTTTAACAAACAGTAGTCTAATACAGTATGTGGATGACTTGCTCATAGCTAGGCCAGATTTTACCAGCTCTCAAATGGACACTATTTAAAACGCTAACTTTCCTGTATGAAAAGGGTTATCGAGTATCCCCCAAGTAGGCTCAGATAGGCTTAATCCAAGTAAAATACCTTGGATTTATAATTACGGAGAGAAAAAGAATGCCTGACCCCGAGGGGAGATCCCTCATCTTAAATACCCCGTACTCCCAAACAAAACAACAGCTTAGGGGATTTTTAGGAAGGACCGGGTTTTGCAGGATCTGGATTCCTAATTATGGCAATCTGGCCAGACCCCTATATGAAAATTTAAGGGGGAAATAGGAAGAGCCACTCGACTGGCATGAGACCTGCAAGGTGGCCTTTAATGTCCTAAAAGAGTCCATCACTACAGCCCCAGCTTTAGGCCTCCCCAACCTGGAGAAGCCTTTTAGACTCTATGTTTCTGGAAGGACAGGAACTGCTCTTGGGGTGTTAGAGGAGATGATGGGGCCCGTATTACAACCTGTGTCTTATCTCTCAAAATAACTAGATGAGGTGGCCAGAGGGTGGCCCACTTGCCTCCGGGCAGTAGCAGCCACTGCTCTGATGGTTAAGGAGGCATCCAAGCTGACCCTGGGTCAGCCCACCACAGTGTATACACCTCACCGGGTGCAAGCAGTCTTGGAAACGAAAGGGGACAGGTGGATGACAGGGGGAAGGATCACCCAATACCAAGCCCTCCTCCTTGACACTCCAGAAATAAAGTTGAGGGTCTGCCAGACTTTAAATCCAGCAACCTTACTGCCAGATCCCCCTACCTCCCCTCTGGATCACCAATGCATACAAATCACAGACGAGTTATACTCTTCTCGCCGGGACCTATCAGAGACACCTTTATCTGACCCAGAGGAAAACTGGCACACAGATGGCAGCAGTTTTGTAGAAAAGGGAGAGAGGAAAGCAGGATATGCTGTAGCGAGCCTGGAAGAAACTAAGGAAAGTGGGTCTCTTCCCCCAGACACCTCAGCCCAGAAAGCTGAACTTTTTGCCCTGACAAGAGCTTTGGAGTTAGGAGAAGGAAAGAGGATTAATGTGTGTATGGACTCTAAGTATGCTTTCCTCATTCTGCATGCCCGTGCAGCAATTTGGAAAGAAAGAGGGATGCTCAGTGCCCGACGCTCTGCTATTAAACACAAAGAGCTCATTCTCAGGCTCCTGGAGGCAGTCAAACTTCCTGCAAAATTAACTGTCATCCACTGCAAGAGTCACCAAAAGGGGCAAGAAAAAGAGGCTCAGGGAAATAGGAAAGCTGATCAAGAGGCAGGACGAGCTGCCGGGGAAGCTACCTCTGCCACTGCTATCTGCCCCCTTTTCCCCAAGGAAACCCTGACTCCAGATTTTACCCCAGGGGGACATTCCCGATAGGCTGAGCGGGGCTGGGAGATTGGGTCACATGGGTGGTTTCAGCCTGATCAGGCCCAAATAATACTCCCTGATTCTCAGGTTTAAAACATTACTAACTCCTTACATAAGAGCGCCCATTTTGGAAAATATAATCTAGAAATCTTGCTTAAGCCTATTCTTTCCCATCCCCAGTTAGCTAAGGTTGTTAAACAAGTCACAAAAAATTGTGACACCTGTCTAAAAAATAACCCAACAACCAGATCTCCTCTAATTACACCTGGCCAACATCGGGGATCATACCCAGGAGCGGACTGGCAATGCCGCTCCACATTTAGAATTTACAGCCATGCCCAAGACCCAAGGGTTTTCTTACTTGCTAGTCTTTATTGACACATACACAGGATGGACCGAAGCGTTCCCTACTGAGACTGAGAGAGTTACAGAAGTCTGTAAAGCTCTGCTGAAGGAGATAGTGCCTAGGTTTGGGCTGCCTCGGTCACTTAAGAGTGACAACGGGCCCTCAATTACAGCCACGATACACCAGAACCTAGCCGCATGCTTAGGCATAAAATACCAGCTCCGCTCATCCTGGAGGCCTCAAGCTTCAAAAAAGGTAGAGAGAGCCAACCAGACTCTTAAAAGGGCTCTGGCTAAGCTATGTCAGAAACACATAATAAGTGGACACATATGCTGCCCATAGCCCTCATGAGGATACGGACATCCCCCAAACAGCCACTATTGTTAAGTCCTTATGAAATGATGTATGGACGACCATTCTTAACTTCTGATTTGTTTCTTGACGAGGATGCCAATACACTCTTAAAACATATAATTGACCTGGGAAGGTTTCAGCAAGAACTCCAACGGTATGGAGAACAAACCACAGGAAGACTTGAAAAATCCCCAGGTAAAGCCAGGGGATCAAGTATCAGTAAAGACCTGGCAAGAAAAAGAGAGTCCAAACCAGCTGTCCGAGAAATGGACAGGGCCATATCAGGTTGTTCTAGTGACTTCAACTGCTCTAAAAGTGAAGGGTCTATCTGCCTGGGTCCACAATTCTAGAATAAAACCCTATGGCCTACAGGAGGGGGAGACAGAAACTTAGACTCCAAAGCCAGAGGACAGCTATTCCTGTGAACCTGTTGAAGATCTCAGGCTCTTGTTCAAGCAGAACCCCATCAATCCTGCCTCAGATAAGTAAAATGCATCATATGATGTTCTTCCTCTTTCTAAACATATCTCCCTGTATGGCTATTGATCTCTCCCTAAACGAGGCATGTTCACTTGCAAACCACACTGCTTCTCAACTCAACCTAAGCAGCCCGGGCTGCATCTGCATTAATGACAAAGGTTGGGGGTATGTCCAACCCATCCCAGGGTATCAATATCAAAGGCCCACCCTTCCAGCCGAGCTATGGGCTGTTACTCAGCGCCCCCATGTGGTCGTAATATGGCCTTTTGGGAAAAGAGGGAAAAAAAACTTCATGTCTTGGTACCAGCAACAACTGTCTCTATTTACCCCCTGGATGACATCTGCAATCCCACCTGAGCCCTTGTTTTCTCTCATGACTAACATCCCCCAAGTGACCTTCCCTATTTCTCTAAAAAGCCACTCCCTAACAGGGGTGTCAGTGAGAAATCTAGACGACTCACAATGTGGGGTGACCGTCACTGTTGAAACTGATGGGAAAAACCGGGACAGGCCCTGCAGCTGGGAGACCAGCCGACGCCACCCCTGGCCAGCACCCGCCTGGCCCGGCCCGGGGCGCTTCCCGGACACCGAGCGGCCTGGCGAGGCTTCGGGACTCTGGCGGGTGTTGGGGAGGGGGGTGGCTTGAGCGGGGAGGACGTCTCGGTGCCCCCCCACCCCCCGCCCCCCACCATCCCGTTCGCTGCTCAGGGCCACGTGGCTCCGGACGAGCGGGGCGTCGGCCCGGGACCGCGGTCCCCGGAGCCTCCTGCGGGCTTAGGGGCAGCCCAGCCGGGGCCCCAGGCGCCCATCCTGCCGGCTGTGCAAACCCCCTGGAGTGCCTCAGCCCCGCCCTGTCCCCAAACCGAGGCCGGCCCTGCCCCCACGCCACGGGCCCAGCACAGGACCTTCCTGAGAGAGCAGACGAGCGACAGCCAGGCACACGGACAGGCACTCGCACGCACCCACGTCAGGTGAGAGAGAGGCAGAAAGAGATGAGGGTTCAGAGAGACACCGGAAGACAGCATGTGGGCAGGGGGGGCTTCGGGCAGGATGCCGGGCAGCTTCAGAGACCACCCGGTCCTGAGCAGCAAACGCGATGGGGGCGGGGGGAGGCTGGCGAGCAGAGGCAGGCCTGCAGACGCCCAGGTTGGGAGGGCACCTGAGATATCCGTGGTCCGCGCCCCTCCCACACCAACCCCCTGAACGCACGCCCCTCTCCGACGAAAGCTTCTCCGGAGTTTGATGACGTGAATTTCTATCCTTGTGCTCAACTGAGTGATGACAGTATATTGCACAGCTAGGTCATTTCCAAATAAATTAAGCTTAGTGTTTCACAGGACACCCGGACATGAATGCAGAGACCAGCACGGATGCATGCACACCAACCTTGGTAACTGGACAACCAATGGGAAATTATTGTCTGACTCCGGAGAGAGAAAGAAACCGGAACAGATGGAAAACATGAACAGAAACACAAACTTTGCAACTCACACCCCAATTCAATTACCGAAAAAAACAACAACACTATAACCATTTTAGAAAACAATAGACCTCTCCATGACCTTTGGTCCAGTGAGGAGTTCTTACACACAACAAAAAAAGCCACCTTTTCCAAATCGAGAATATGTTAGTTCACACATTGACTTTTACATTGAAATGTGTAACAAATAAACTTAAAATCATTGACTCACTACATAAGCATGGAAGTATTTTAAACATAAAATATGTTCTATAGTATTCAGGAAGCACTTGGCACATCTGTAAGTGTATCAGACCCTAAACTGGAACTTAATGGAAGAATCAGGATAGTCAAAAAATGAATCCCTAACTAGAAGGAATACACAGGATTACGTAGATCAAAAAGGTTAAAGAAGAGAAACTAGAAATCAGTCAATAAATGTTTTAGGGGTTAGCCTAGAGTGACTAGCCTCTGCGTTACTTTTTAAATTTTTCATGTTTGCATCTTCCAAATTTTCCATGCTGAGAATAATACTTTCATATCAGTTTCCAGATCAGTCTCACACTAAAGACAGTAAAAGTGGAATAAGAAATAAGAAATGCTTGTGGGGGGGGGGGGGAAGAAATGATTGAACTAAAGGTGGTACTGATGAAATTATTTGCAGGGCAGCCAAGGAGTCACAGATGTAGAGAACAGACTTATGGACACTGGCAGGTGTGAGAAAAAGAGGGTGAGATGAATGCAGAGGAACATGGAAACATAGTACCATACGTTAAAAGAGATGCCAATGCAATTTGCTGTATGACTCAGGGGACTCAAACAGGGGCTCTGCAACAAGCTAGAGGGGTGGAACGGAGAGGAGGAGATGGGAGAGAGGTTCAGGAGGGAGGAGACATATGTAAACCTGTGGCTCATTCACGTTGATGTTTGGCACAAAATTCTGTAAAGCAACTATCCTTCAATTGAAAGAAAAAGTCATGTTTGGACTTACCAAACAAGGTCTTGTGTACTTCTAGCATGGCCTTCTGTTTCGTGCTGCCATCCTTAATTCATTCTTCCATATCATTAAACAGACTAGTCAAGTTTTTCCCCAAAACATCTTGAGCTCCTGCATCATGCTGATCAACTGCCTTCTCTCGATCCAGTATAGAATGGAGACCAAAGAAACCTTTTGTCGTTTCTTCAAGTGATTGAAGCCACTCTATGTGATTTTAAAAAATAAATGTGGATAAGACGGATATGACCAAAGCAATCTAATGACAATATCTGTGCTTCATTAAAGATCTGCAGAGAACTAGTAAATTTTTTGTTTCGTATCAGAAGAATTTTTAAAATCCACACCAACATTTCTTTCGCATCCGCTAGCCATCTAGACAAGGAAAACTGATTTTACCAATCAATGTCCCTAGATCTGCCCCCTCACCGTTTTTTACCCAATATGTGTTACTCAGGCAGGAGACCCTGGTTCAATTCCTGGGTCAGGAAGTTCTGCTGGAGAAGGGATAGGCTATCCACTCCAGGATTAGTGGGCTTCCCTTGTGGCTCAGTTGGGAAAGAATCATTCCTCTGTACCAAGAGTAGCTCAACTCCTCTCAAAGCAATTACAGGATGGTAGTAACTATGCAGGACAAAGCTGATTCTGTATATTTATAGTACTCACTCATGAGCTTGACAGAGGTCCTAGATCTGTTACCACATTTTTTTTTTTAAGTGATATCTGCATGTGCAGGTGAAAGTGGCTCAGTTCGTGCCTGACTCTTTGCAGCCCCAAGGACTATACAGTCCATGGAATTCTCTAGGCCAGAATACTGGAGTGGGTAGCCTATCCTTTCTCCAGCGGATCTTCCCGACCCAGGACTCAAAGCGGGGTCTCCTGTGTTGCAGGCAGATTCTTTAGCAACTGAGCTAGTAGGGCTTCACTGGTGGCTCAGTTGCTAAAGAATATCTGCATAACTTTCTATCGATTTGGAATTAGCAATCTGTCTGTGAGCAGGGCCGGTCATAAGCAGCTTCTGTGAGAAAACAGAAGCATGTCTGCCTGACTTGCTTCTCTGGGGAGCTTTCACTGTTCTTGCGCTAGTGCACATGGCAAGTTTCTAAGTGAGAAAGTAATGGCTACTATCACAGCTGGCCACTGAGGTACTTAATGGCAGAGGCAATCCCAGCTCTGCCAAGCAGTAGACATCACGAAATCAGCTATTGTCATTGTAGCCAAGTTCCGTGAATTTGTGGTGTTATTTGCTGTGTTCTTCAAGAAGATGCCTTCGCCCTGCCAGTAAGACATATTTCCATAACACACAGCCATGCACTCAATCGATGTGCATCCTCCAGTAAAGCCCAGCCCCGATGTCTTAGAGGAGCCTCTCTGCCCATTGTCATAAACCAGTCTAATTTTGTGTGAGACCGTGAAAACTCAGTGTCTTTATTACGCTTGTGCTTCTGACGGGAGGTCTGAGAAGGCACTTCTGAAGGTTTATTCCTACCAGTCGTTGTAATATTTATCGAGTCTTTACTTTATATTTTTTTCTTATTTTTTACTTCTACCAGTTTCTTGCTACCAGCCCGTCTCCCTCCACCCTCGTGCACACACGGTCAGTCATGGAATCCCGTGGACTTCAGCCCGCCAGACTCCTCTGCCCATGGAGATTTCCAGGCAAGAATACTGGAGTGGGTTGCCATTTCCTTCTCCATGTGTGGAGTCTTTAAAGATTGAATCACTGAGGTGTTGCTTCTCCACTTGAACATGCCCTTCCTCCCTAAGTGCAGTAGAAGTCATCCCCACTCCCCAACATGTCTGTCTTCCGTCCTCTGGAGTATGTATTGCTTGAGCTCACCACAGCGTCAGGATATTCTAGAAACCCTTCTGATTGCAGTCTCTTCGGGAGGTTACAAGTGCTTCAAACCTCAGAATTTTACAAAGCACTTTTTACGACCTCAGCTGAAAGGGAAGTCAACACTCAGTGACAGTCACAGGCTTCCATGGCCTGGACTTGATTATGGGCTGTGCTTTCATAATCATCGTGTTTCCGATACCAACTAAGATGTCACTGAGAAATTTTTTTCTTTCTCATCATTGTATCTTTCATGTTTATTTAGATATATTATGGGTTTTCCTATATATCTTCCCTTAGGGATGAGGGTCTGAAGTCAGTAGAACTTACTACAACTGATTTCCAGTTAGCTGTGTTAGGACAGGAAAAAGAATGACCAGCTGCTGGATTCTTAAGATTATGTATGAAAATATGATTCGTTTTACTGTGTGAAGTCATCCCATTCTAACTTTCTGAAGTAGGCATTGAGAAAAATCAAAAAAAATCGCCTAACTTCTAGACGGTCTCCCATCCAAGTACTGACCAGGCCCGACCCTGCTCAGTTTCCCAAATCAGAGGAGAGAGGGCACGTTCAGGGTGGTATGGCCTTAGACCGAGGCGGCTGCCAGGCGCTGCAGGAGCCCCGCGTTGCGCCTCCCTTGCGGTCTGACCTGCCGTTCGGGCCTGGGGCTGCAGTTCTCGAGCGGGCTGGCGCTGCACTTGAGCCGCACGACCCGCGACTGGACTCCGGCCGGCCAGAGCCTGCAGCTCGGCGGCCAGCGGAGGGCGTCCCCGCTCCGCACACCGCGAGCCCAGGCCAGCACCAGTCTGGCCGGCCGGCCGGGGCCTGGCGTGCCTGCGGAACCTGGGGTGGGGGGAGGGGGGGTGGGTAGACCAGCGAGGACATCTCGGTGCCCCCTCACCCCCTGTCACCCACCATCCCGATCGCTGCTCGGGGTCAGGTGGCTCCGGAAGAGCGGGGCTTTGGCCCGGGTCTGCAGTCCCCGGAGCCTCCTGGAGATTAGGGGCACCCACCGGGGTCCCAGGCTCCCATCCTGCCGGCTGTGCAAACCCCCTGGAGTGCCTCAGCCCCGCCCTGTCCCCAAACCGAGGCCCGCCCTGCCCCCACGCCACGGGCCCAGCACAGGACCTTCCTGAGAGAGCGGACGAGCGACAGCCAGGCACACGGACAGGCACTCGCACGCACCCACGCCAGGTGAGACAGAGGCAGAAAGTGTCGAGGGTTCAGAGAGAGACTGGAGGACAGCGTGTAGGCAGGGGGGACCTCGGGCAGGATGCCGGGCAGCTGAAGAGACGACCCGGCCCTGAGCAGCCAAAGCGATGGGGGCGCGGAGAGGCCACTCAGCAGCGGCGGGCCTGGAGAGGCCCAGGGTGGGAGGACACCTGAGATCTCCGCGCTCTGCGCCCCGCCCCCCTCCCCCCAACCCCCTGCACGCATGCCACGCCGGGGCGCTCTGACACTAGCTTCTCTGGAGTTTTGTCACTTGAATTTCTATCCCTCTGCTCAACTGAGTGATGACAGTGTGTTGAACAGCTATGTCATTTCTAAAAAATTAAGCTTAGTGTTTCACAGGACACCCGGACATGTATGAAGAGACCAGCATGGATGCATGGACACCAACCTTGGTAACTGGACAACCAATGGGATATTACTGTCTGACTCAGGAGAGAGAAAGAAACCCGAACAGATGGAATGAAATGAACAGAAACACAAGCTTCGCAACTCAAACCCTAATTCAATTACCAGAAAATAAACAACACTATAACCATTTTAGAAAAACAATAGACCTCTCCATGACCTTTGGTCGGGTGAGGAGTTCAAACACACACCAAAAACAAGCCAACTTTTCCAAGTCGTGAATAATTTAGTTCACACATTGACTTTTACATTGAAATGTGTAACAAATAAACTTAAAATCATTGACTCACTACATAAGCATGGAAGTATTTTAAACATAAAATATGTTCGATAGTATTCAGGAAGCACTTGGCACATCTGTAAGTGTATCAGACCCAAAACTGGAACGTAGTGGAAGAGTCAGGATAGTCTAAAAATGAATCCCTAACTAAAAGGAACACACAGGATTACCGTAGATAAAAAAGGTTAAAGAAGAGAAGCTAGAAATCAGTCAATAAATGTCTTAGGGGTTAGCTTAGAGTGACTAGCCTCTGCGTGACTCTAAATTTTTCATGTTTGCAGCTTCCAAATTTTCCATGGTGAGAATAATACTTTCGCCTCCAAACCAGAGTGACTTGGGGACACAAAGGTAGAAGTCGATAATTTTCTTTGCCTATGTCTGAATATTTACAGTCAGAGGTAGAAAAGGAGGAGTCTGTCCCTTGTCTAGATGATGTCAATCCCCAGGTGTGGGATGTCTCCAGCCCTGGTTGAGTCATAAATGTTCCACCAGTAAAGATTTCTCTGAGACCAAATGCTCCCTAGCCCTGGAAAAGACAATATCCCTTAAAACCAGTAGCTCTTGAGGGTCTTAGACCATTAGTTAACAAACACCGAGATACTGGAACTCGAATCAGCTGTGAGTCCCCCTGCAACACCCTAATCTTGCCCGTTCAAAAAACCAGATGGATCTTACCGATTCGTCCAGGATCTAAGAGCTCTTAATGAAGCTGTGGTTCCCATCCACCCCATAGTCCCAAACCCATATACCCTCCTATCCCAAGTCCCAGGAAATGCCAAGTACTTCTCAGTCTTGGACCTTCAAGGTGCTTTCTTTTGCATTCCTCTCCATCCTGAATCCCAAAAACTCTTTGATTTTGAGTGGCGGGACTTGGAAACAAGAGAGACCATACAACTCTCGACTGGACTCGACTACCCCAAGGGTTTAGGGACAGCCCTCATATCTTCGGGACTTCCTCGGGGAGAGAACTAAGGGAATTAACTTTAACAAACAGTAGTCTAATACAGTATGTGGATGACTTGCTCATAGCTAGGCCAGATTTTACCAGCTCTCAAATGGACACTATTTAAAACGCTAACTTTCCTGTATGAAAAGGGTTATCGAGTATCCCCCAAGTAGGCTCAGATAGGCTTAATCCAAGTAAAATACCTTGGATTTATAATTACGGAGAGAAAAAGAATGCCTGACCCCGAGGGGAGATCCCTCATCTTAAATACCCCGTACTCCCAAACAAAACAACAGCTTAGGGGATTTTTAGGAAGGACCGGGTTTTGCAGGATCTGGATTCCTAATTATGGCAATCTGGCCAGACCCCTATATGAAAATTTAAGGGGGAAATAGGAAGAGCCACTCGACTGGCATGAGACCTGCAAGGTGGCCTTTAATGCCCTAAAAGAGTCCATCACTACAGCCCCAGCTTTAGGCCTCCCCAACCTGGAGAAGCCTTTTAGACTCTATGTTTCTGGAAGGACAGGAACTGCTCTTGGGGTGTTAGAGGAGATGATGGGGCCCGTATTACAACCTGTGTCTTATCTCTCAAAATAACTAGATGAGGTGGCCAGAGGGTGGCCCACTTGCCTCCGGGCAGTAGCAGCCACTGCTCTGATGGTTAAGGAGGCATCCAAGCTGACCCTGGGTCAGCCCACCACAGTGTATACACCTCACCGGGTGCAAGCAGTCTTGGAAACGAAAGGGGACAGGTGGATGACAGGGGGAAGGATCACCCAATACCAAGCCCTCCTCCTTGACACTCCAGAAATAAAGTTGAGGGTCTGCCAGACTTTAAATCCAGCAACCTTACTGCCAGATCCCCCTACCTCCCCTCTGGATCACCAATGCATACAAATCACAGACGAGTTATACTCTTCTCGCCGGGACCTATCAGAGACACCTTTATCTGACCCAGAGGAAAACTGGCACACAGATGGCAGCAGTTTTGTAGAAAAGGGAGAGAGGAAAGCAGGATATGCTGTAGCGAGCCTGGAAGAAACTAAGGAAAGTGGGTCTCTTCCCCCAGACACCTCAGCCCAGAAAGCTGAACTTTTTGCCCTGACAAGAGCTTTGGAGTTAGGAGAAGGAAAGAGGATTAATGTGTGTATGGACTCTAAGTATGCTTTCCTCATTCTGCATGCCCGTGCAGCAATTTGGAAAGAAAGAGGGATGCTCAGTGCCCGACGCTCTGCTATTAAACACAAAGAGCTCATTCTCAGGCTCCTGGAGGCAGTCAAACTTCCTGCAAAATTAACTGTCATCCACTGCAAGAGTCACCAAAAGGGGCAAGAAAAAGAGGCTCAGGGAAATAGGAAAGCTGATCAAGAGGCAGGACGAGCTGCCGGGGAAGCTACCTCTGCCACTGCTATCTGCCCCCTTTTCCCCAAGGAAACCCTGACTCCAGATTTTACCCCAGGGGGACATTCCCGATAGGCTGAGCGGGGCTGGGAGATTGGGTCACATGGGTGGTTTCAGCCTGATCAGGCCCAAATAATACTCCCTGATTCTCAGGTTTAAAACATTACTAACTCCTTACATAAGAGCGCCCATTTTGGAAAATATAATCTAGAAATCTTGCTTAAGCCTATTCTTTCCCATCCCCAGTTAGCTAAGGTTGTTAAACAAGTCACAAAAAATTGTGACACCTGTCTAAAAAATAACCCAACAACCAGATCTCCTCTAATTACACCTGGCCAACATCGGGGATCATACCCAGGAGCGGACTGGCAATGCCGCTCCACATTTAGAATTTACAGCCATGCCCAAGACCCAAGGGTTTTCTTACTTGCTAGTCTTTATTGACACATACACAGGATGGACCGAAGCGTTCCCTACTGAGACTGAGAGAGTTACAGAAGTCTGTAAAGCTCTGCTGAAGGAGATAGTGCCTAGGTTTGGGCTGCCTCGGTCACTTAAGAGTGACAACGGGCCCTCAATTACAGCCACGATACACCAGAACCTAGCCGCATGCTTAGGCATAAAATACCAGCTCCGCTCATCCTGGAGGCCTCAAGCTTCAAAAAAGGTAGAGAGAGCCAACCAGACTCTTAAAAGGGCTCTGGCTAAGCTATGTCAGAAACACATAATAAGTGGACACATATGCTGCCCATAGCCCTCATGAGGATACGGACATCCCCCAAACAGCCACTATTGTTAAGTCCTTATGAAATGATGTATGGACGACCATTCTTAACTTCTGATTTGTTTCTTGACGAGGATGCCAATACACTCTTAAAACATATAATTGACCTGGGAAGGTTTCAGCAAGAACTCCAACGGTATGGAGAACAAACCACAGGAAGACTTGAAAAATCCCCAGGTAAAGCCAGGGGATCAAGTATCAGTAAAGACCTGGCAAGAAAAAGAGAGTCCAAACCAGCTGTCCGAGAAATGGACAGGGCCATATCAGGTTGTTCTAGTGACTTCAACTGCTCTAAAAGTGAAGGGTCTATCTGCCTGGGTCCACAATTCTAGAATAAAACCCTATGGCCTACAGGAGGGGGAGACAGAAACTTAGACTCCAAAGCCAGAGGACAGCTATTCCTGTGAACCTGTTGAAGATCTCAGGCTCTTGTTCAAGCAGAACCCCATCAATCCTGCCTCAGATAAGTAAAATGCATCATATGATGTTCTTCCTCTTTCTAAACATATCTCCCTGTATGGCTATTGATCTCTCCCTAAACGAGGCATGTTCACTTGCAAACCACACTGCTTCTCAACTCAACCTAAGCAGCCCGGGCTGCATCTGCATTAATGACAAAGGTTGGGGGTATGTCCAACCCATCCCAGGGTATCAATATCAAAGGCCCACCCTTCCAGCCGAGCTATGGGCTGTTACTCAGCGCCCCCATGTGGTCGTAATATGGCCTTTTGGGAAAAGAGGGAAAAAAAACTTCATGTCTTGGTACCAGCAACAACTGTCTCTATTTACCCCCTGGATGACATCTGCAATCCCACCTGAGCCCTTGTTTTCTCTCATGACTAACATCCCCCAAGTGACCTTCCCTATTTCTCTAAAAAGCCACTCCCTAACAGGGGTGTCAGTGAGAAATCTAGACGACTCACAATGTGGGGTGACCGTCACTGTTGAAACTGATGGGAAAAACCGGGACAGGCCCTGCAGCTGGGAGACCAGCCGACGCCACCCCTGGCCAGCACCCGCCTGGCCCGGCCCGGGGCGCTTCCCGGACACCGAGCGGCCTGGCGAGGCTTCGGGACTCTGGCGGGTGTTGGGGAGGGGGGTGGCTTGAGCGGGGAGGACGTCTCGGTGCCCCCCCACCCCCCGCCCCCCACCATCCCGTTCGCTGCTCAGGGCCACGTGGCTCCGGACGAGCGGGGCGTCGGCCCGGGACCGCGGTCCCCGGAGCCTCCTGCGGGCTTAGGGGCAGCCCAGCCGGGGCCCCAGGCGCCCATCCTTCCGGCTGTGCAAACCCCCTGGAGTGCCTCAGCCCCGCCCTGTCCCCAAACCGAGGCCGGCCCTGCCCCCACGCCACGGGCCCAGCACAGGACCTTCCTGAGAGAGCAGACGAGCGACAGCCAGGCACACGGACAGGCACTCGCACGCACCCACGTCAGGTGAGAGAGAGGCAGAAAGAGATGAGGGTTCAGAGAGACACCGGAAGACAGCATGTGGGCATGGGGGGCTTCGGGCAGGATGCCGGGCAGCTTCAGAGACCACCCGGTCCTGAGCAGCAAACGCGATGGGGGCGGGGGGAGGCTGGCGAGCAGAGGCAGGCCTGCAGACGCCCAGGTTGGGAGGGCACCTGAGATATCCGCGGTCCGCGCCCCTCCCACACCAACCCCCTGAACGCACGCCCCTCTCCGACGAAAGCTTCTCCGGAGTTTGATGACGTGAATTTCTATCCTTGTGCTCAACTGAGTGATGACAGTATATTGCACAGCTAGGTCATTTCCAAATAAATTAAGCTTAGTGTTTCACAGGACACCCGGACATGAATGCAGAGACCAGCACGGATGCATGCACACCAACCTTGGTAACTGGACAACCAATGGGAAATTATTGTCTGACTCCGGAGAGAGAAAGAAACCGGAACAGATGGAAAACATGAACAGAAACACAAACTTTGCAACTCACACCCCAATTCAATTACCGAAAAAAACAACAAAACTATAACCATTTTAGAAAACAATAGACCTCTCCATGACCTTTGGTCCAGTGAGGAGTTCTTACACACAACAAAAAAAGCCACCTTTTCCAAATCGAGAATATGTTAGTTCACACATTGACTTTTACATTGAAATGTGTAACAAATAAACTTAAAATCATTGACTCACTACATAAGCATGGAAGTATTTTAAACATAAAATATGTTCTATAGTATTCAGGAAGCACTTGGCACATCTGTAAGTGTATCAGACCCTAAACTGGAACTTAATGGAAGAATCAGGATAGTCAAAAAATGAATCCCTAACTAGAAGGAATACACAGGATTACGTAGATCAAAAAGGTTAAAGAAGAGAAACTAGAAATCAGTCAATAAATGTTTTAGGGGTTAGCCTAGAGTGACTAGCCTCTGCGTTACTTTTTAAATTTTTCATGTTTGCATCTTCCAAATTTTCCATGCTGAGAATAATACTTTCATATCAGTTTCCAGATCAGTCTCACACTAAAGACAGTAAAAGTGGAATAAGAAATAAGAAATGCTTGTGGGGGGGGGGAAGAAATGATTGAACTAAAGGTGGTACTGATGAAATTATTTGCAGGGCAGCCAAGGAGTCACAGATGTAGAGAACAGACTTATGGACACTGGCAGGTGTGAGAAAAAGAGGGTGAGATGAATGCAGAGGAACATGGAAACATAGTACCATACGTTAAAAGAGATGCCAATGCAATTTGCTGTATGACTCAGGGGACTCAAACAGGGGCTCTGCAACAAGCTAGAGGGGTGGAACGGAGAGGAGGAGATGGGAGAGAGGTTCAGGAGGGAGGAGACATATGTAAACCTGTGGCTCATTCACGTTGATGTTTGGCACAAAATTCTGTAAAGCAACTATCCTTCAATTGAAAGAAAAAGTCATGTTTGGACTTACCAAACAAGGTCTTGTGTACTTCTAGCATGGCCTTCTGTTTCGTGCTGCCATCCTTAATTCATTCTTCCATATCATTAAACAGACTAGTCAAGTTTTTCCCCAAAACATCTTGAGCTCCTGCATCATGCTGATCAACTGCCTTCTCTCGATCCAGTATAGAATGGAGACCAAAGAAACCTTTTGTCGTTTCTTCAAGTGATTGAAGCCACTCTATGTGATTTTAAAAAATAAATGTGGATAAGACGGATATGACCAAAGCAATCTAATGACAATATCTGTGCTTCATTAAAGATCTGCAGAGAACTAGTAAATTTTTTGTTTCGTATCAGAAGAATTTTTAAAATCCACACCAACATTTCTTTCGCGTCCGCTAGCCATCTAGACAAGGAAAACTGATTTTACCAATCAATGTCCCTAGATCTGCCCCCTCACCGTTTTTTACCCAATATGTGTTACTCAGGCAGGAGACCCTGGTTCAATTCCTGGGTCAGGAAGTTCTGCTGGAGAAGGGATAGGCTACCCACTCCAGGATTAGTGGGCTTCCCTTGTGGCTCAGTTGGGAAAGAATCATTCCTCTGTACCAAGAGTAGCTCAACTCCTCTCAAAGCAATTACAGGATGGTAGTAACTATGCAGGACAAAGCTGATTCTGTATATTTATAGTACTCACTCATGAGCTTGACAGAGGTCCTAGATCTGTTACCACATTTTTTTTTTTTAAGTGATATCTGCATGTGCAGGTGAAAGTGGCTCAGTTCGTGCCTGACTCTTTGCAGCCCCAAGGACTATACAGTCCATGGAATTCTCTAGGCCAGAATACTGGAGTGGGTAGCCTATCCTTTCTCCAGCGGATCTTCCCGACCCAGGACTCAAAGCGGGGTCTCCTGCGTTGCAGGCAGATTCTTTAGCAACTGAGCTAGTAGGGCTTCACTGGTGGCTCAGTTGCTAAAGAATATCTGCATAACTTTCTATCGATTTGGAATTAGCAATCTGTCTGTGAGCAGGGCCGGTCATAAGCAGCTTCTGTGAGAAAACAGAAGCATGTCTGCCTGACTTGCTTCTCTGGGGAGCTTTCACTGTTCTTGCGCTAGTGCACATGGCAAGTTTCTAAGTGAGAAAGTAATGGCTACTATCACAGCTGGCCACTGAGGTACTTAATGGCAGAGGCAATCCCAGCTCTGCCAAGCAGTAGACATCACGAAATCAGCTATTGTCATTGTAGCCAAGTTCCGTGAATTTGTGGTGTTATTTGCTGTGTTCTTCAAGAAGATGCCTTCGCCCTGCCAGTAAGACATATTTCCATAACACACAGCCATGCACTCAATCGATGTGCATCCTCCAGTAAAGCCCAGCCCTGATGTCTTAGAGGAGCCTCTCTGCCCATTGTCATAAACCAGTCTAATTTTGTGTGAGACCGTGAAAACTCAGTGTCTTTATTACGCTTGTGCTTCTGACGGGAGGTCTGAGAAGGCACTTCTGAAGGTTTATTCCTACCAGTCGTTGTAATATTTATCGAGTCTTTACTTTATATTTTTTTCTTATTTTTTACTTCTACCAGTTTCTTGCTACCAGCCCGTCTCCCTCCACCCTCGTGCACACACGGTCAGTCATGGAATCCCGTGGACTTCAGCCCGCCAGACTCCTCTGCCCATGGAGATTTCCAGGCAAGAATACTGGAGTGGGTTGCCATTTCCTTCTCCATGTGTGGAGTCTTTAAAGATTGAATCACTGAGGTGTTGCTTCTCCACTTGAACATGCCCTTCCTCCCTAAGTGCAGTAGAAGTCATCCCCACTCCCCAACATGTCTGTCTTCCGTCCTCTGGAGTATGTATTGCTTGAGCTCACCACAGCATCAGGATATTCTAGAAACCCTTCTGATTGCAGTCTCTTCGGGAGGTTACAAGTGCTTCAAACCTCAGAATTTTACAAAGCACTTTTTACGACCTCAGCTGAAAGGGAAGTCAACACTCAGTGACAGTCACAGGCTTCCATGGCCTGGACTTGATTATGGGCTGTGCTTTCATAATCATCGTGTTTCCGATACCAACTAAGATGTCACTGAGAAATTTTTTTCTTTCTCATCATTGTATCTTTCATGTTTATTTAGATATATTATGGGTTTTCCTATATATCTTCCCTTAGGGATGAGGGTCTGAAGTCAGTAGAACTTACTACAACTGATTTCCAGTTAGCTGTGTTAGGACAGGAAAAAGAATGACCAGCTGCTGGATTCTTAAGATTATGTATGAAAATATGATTCGTTTTACTGTGTGAAGTCATCCGATTCTAACTTTCTGAAGTAGGCATTGAGAAAAATCAAAAAAAATCGCCTAACTTCTAGACGGTCTCCCATCCAAGTACTGACCAGGCCCGACCCTGCTCAGTTTCCCAAATCAGAGGAGAGAGGGCACGTTCAGGGTGGTATGGCCTTAGACCGAGGCGGCTGCCAGGCGCTGCAGGAGCCCCGCGTTGCGCCTCCCTTGCGGTCTGACCTGCCGTTCGGGCCTGGGGCTGCAGTTCTCGAGCGGGCTGGCGCTGCACTTGAGCCGCACGACCCGCGACTGGACTCCGGCCGGCCAGAGCCTGCAGCTCGGCGGCCAGCGGAGGGCGTCCCCGCTCCGCACACCGCGAGCCCAGGCCAGCACCAGTCTGGCCGGCCGGCCGGGGCCTGGCGTGCCTGCGGAACCTGGGGTGGGGGGAGGGGGGGTGGGTAGACCAGCGAGGACATCTCGGTGCCCCCTCACCCCCTGTCACCCACCATCCCGATCGCTGCTCAGGGTCAGGTGGCTCCGGAAGAGCGGGGCTTTGGCCCGGGTCTGCAGTCCCCGGAGCCTCCTGGAGATTAGGGGCACCCACCGGGGTCCCAGGCTCCCATCCTGCCGGCTGTGCAAACCCCCTGGAGTGCCTCAGCCCCGCCCTGTCCCCAAACCGAGGCCCGCCCTGCCCCCACGCCACGGGCCCAGCACAGGACCTTCCTGAGAGAGCGGACGAGCGACAGCCAGGCACACGGACAGGCACTCGCACGCACCCACGCCAGGTGAGACAGAGGCAGAAAGTGTCGAGGGTTCAGAGAGAGACTGGAGGACAGCGTGTAGGCAGGGGGGACCTCGGGCAGGATGCCGGGCAGCTGAAGAGACGACCCGGCCCTGAGCAGCCAAAGCGATGGGGGCGCGGGGAGGCCACTCAGCAGCGGCGGGCCTGGAGAGGCCCAGGGTGGGAGGACACCTGAGATCTCCGCGCTCTGCGCCCCGCCCCCCTCCCCCCAACCCCCTGCACGCATGCCACGCCGGGGCGCTCTGACACTAGCTTCTCTGGAGTTTTGTCACTTGAATTTCTATCCCTCTGCTCAACTGAGTGATGACAGTGTGTTGAACAGCTAGGTCATTTCCAAAAAATTAAGCTTAGTGTTTCACAGGACACCCGGACATGTATGGAGAGACCAGCATGGATGCATGGACACCAACCTTGGTAACTGGACAACCAATGGGATATTACTGTCTGACTCAGGAGAGAGAAAGAAACCCGAACAGATGGAATGAAATGAACAGAAACACAAGCTTCGCAACTCAAACCCTAATTCAATTACCAGAAAATAAACAACACTATAACCATTTTAGAAAAACAATAGACCTCTCCATGACCTTTGGTCGGGTGAGGAGTTCAAACACACACCAAAAACAAGCCAACTTTTCCAAGTCGTGAATAATTTAGTTCACACATTGACTTTTACATTGAAATGTGTAACAAATAAACTTAAAATCATTGACTCACTACATAAGCATGGAAGTATTTTAAACATAAAATATGTTCTATAGTATTCAGGAAGCACTTGGCACATCTGTAAGTGTATCAGACCCAAAACTGGAACGTAGTGGAAGAGTCAGGATAGTCTAAAAATGAATCCCTAACTAAAAGGAACACACAGGATTACCGTAGATAAAAAAGGTTAAAGAACAGAAGCTAGAAATCAGTCAATAAATGTCTTAGGGGTTAGCTTAGAGTGACTAGCCTCTGCGTGACTCTAAATTTTTCATGTTTGCAGCTTCCAAATTTTCCATGGTGAGAATAATACTTTCGCCTCCAAACCAGAGTGACTTGGGGACACAAAGGTAGAAGTCGATAATTTTCTTTGCCTATGTCTGAATATTTACAGTCAGAGGTAGAAAAGGAGGAGTCTGTCCCTTGTCTAGATAATGTCAATCCCCAGGTGTGGGATGTCTCCAGCCCTGGTTGAGTCATAAATGTTCCACCAGTAAAGATTTCTCTGAGACCAAATGCTCCCTAGCCCTGGAAAAGACAATATCCCTTAAAACCAGTAGCTCTTGAGGGTCTTAGACCATTAGTTAACAAACACCGAGATACTGGAACTCGAATCAGCTGTGAGTCCCCCTGCAACACCCTAATCTTGCCCGTTCAAAAAACCAGATGGATCTTACCGATTCGTCCAGGATCTAAGAGCTCTTAATGAAGCTGTGGTTCCCATCCACCCCATAGTCCCAAACCCATATACCCTCCTATCCCAAGTCCCAGGAAATGCCAAGTACTTCTCAGTCTTGGACCTTCAAGGTGCTTTCTTTTGCATTCCTCTCCTTCCTGAATCCCAAAAACTCTTTGATTTTGAGTGGCGGGACTTGGAAACAAGAGAGACCATACAACTCTCGACTGGACTCGACTACCCCAAGGGTTTAGGGACAGCCCTCATATCTTCGGGACTTCCTCGGGGAGAGAACTAAGGGAATTAACTTTAACAAACAGTAGTCTAATACAGTATGTGGATGACTTGCTCATAGCTAGGCCAGATTTTACCAGCTCTCAAATGGACACTATTTAAAACGCTAACTTTCCTGTATGAAAAGGGTTATCGAGTATCCCCCAAGTAGGCTCAGATAGGCTTAATCCAAGTAAAATACCTTGGATTTATAATTACGGAGAGAAAAAGAATGCCTGACCCCGAGGGGAGATCCCTCATCTTAAATACCCCGTAACCCCAAACAAAATAACAGCTTAGGGGATTTTATGGGAGGACCGGGTTTTGCAGGAACTGGGTTCCTAATTATGGCAATCTGGCCAGACCCCTATATGAAAATTTAAGGGGGAAAGAGGAAGAGCCACTCGACTGGCATGAGACCTGCAAGGTGTCCTTTAATGCCCTAAAAGAGTCCATCACTACAGCCCCAGCTTTAGGCCTCCCCAACCTGGAGAAGCCTTTTAGACTCTATGTTTCTGGAAGGACAGGAACTGCTCTTGGGGTGTTAGAGCAAATGATGGGGCCCGTATTACATCCTGTGGCTTATCTCTCAAAATAACTAGATGAGGTGGCCAGAGGTTGGCCCACTTGCCTCCGTTCAGTAGCAGCCACCGCTCTTATGGATAAGGAGGCATCTAAGCTGACCCTGGGTCAGCCCACCACAGTGTATACGACTCACCGGGTGCAAGCAGTCTTGGAAACGAAAGGGGACAGGTGGATGACAGGGGGAAGGATCACCCAATACCAAGCCCTCCTCCTTGACACTCCAGATATAAAGTTGAGGGTCTGCCAGACTTTAAATCCAGCAACCTTACTGCCAGATCCCCCTACCTCCCCTCTGGATCACCAATGCATACAAATCACAGACGAGTTATACTCTTCTCGCCGGGACCTATCAGAGACACCTTTATCTGACCCAGAGGAAAACTGGCACACAGATGGCAGCAGTTTTGTAGAAAAGGGAGAGAGGAAAGCAGGATATGCTGTAGCGAGCCTGGAAGAAACTAAGGAAAGTGCGTCTCTTCCCCCAGACACCTCAGCCCAGAAAGCTGAACTTTTTGCCCTGACAAGAGCTTTGGAGTTAGGAGAAGGAAAGAGGATTAATGTGTGTATGGACTCTAAGTATACTTTCCTCATTCTGCATGCCCGTGCAGCAATTTGGAAAGAAAGAGGGATGCTCAGTGCCCGAAGCTCTGCTATTAAACACAAGAGCTCATTCTCAGGCTCCTGGAGGCAGTCAAACTTCCTGCAAAATTAGCTGTCATCCCCTGCAAGTGTCACCAAAAGGGGCAAGAAAAAGAGGCTCAGGGAAATAGGAAAGCTGATCAAGAGGCAGGACTAGCTGCCGGGAAAGCTACCTCTGCCACTGCTATCTGCCCCCTTTTCCCTAAGGAAATCCTGACTCCAGATTTTACCCCAGGGGGACATTCCCGATATGCTGAGCGGGGCTGGGAGATTGGGTCACATGGGTGGTTTCAGCCTGATCAGGCCCAAATAATACTCCCTGATTCTCAGGTTTAAAACATTACTAACTCCTTACATAACAGCGCCCATTTTGGAAAAGATAATCTAGAAATCTTGCTTAAGCCTATTCTCTCCCATCCGCAGTTAGCTAAGGTTGTTAAACAGGTCACACAAAATTGTGACACCTGTCTAAAAAATAACCCAAAAACCAGACCTCCTCTAATTACACCTGTCCAACATCGTGGATCATACCCAGGAGCGGACTGGCAATGCCGCACCACATTTAGAGTTTACAGCCATGCCCAAGACCCAAGGGTTTTCTTACTTGCTAGACTTTATTGACACATTCACAGGATGGATCGAAGCGTTCCCTACTGAGACTGAGAGAGCTACAGAAGTCTTTAAAGCTCTGCTGAAGGAGATAGTGACTAGGTTTGGGCTGCCTCGGTCACTTCAGAGTGACAACGGGCCCTCACTTAAAGCCACGATACCTCAGAACCTAGCCACATGCTTAGGCATAAAATACAAGCTCCGCTCATCCTGGAGGCCTCAAGCTTCAGGAAAGGTAGAGAGAGCCAACCAGACTCTTAAAAGGGCTCTGGCTAAGCTATGTCAGAAACACATAATAAGTGGACACATATGCTGCCCATAGCCCTCATGAGGATACGGACATCCCCCAAACGGCCACTATTGTTAAGTCCTTATGAAATGATGTATGGACGACCATTCTGAACTTCTGATTTGTTTCTTGACGAGGATGCCAATACACTCTTAAAACATATAATTGACCTGGGAAGGTTTCAGGAAGAACTCCATCGGTATGGAGAACAAACCACAGGAAGACTTGAAAAATCCCCAGGTAAAGCCAGGGGATCAAGTATCAGTAAAGACCTGGCAAGAAAAAGGGAGTCCAAACCAGCTGTCTGAGAAATGGACAGGGCCATATCAGGTTGTTCTAGTGACTTCAACTGCTGTAAAAGTGAAGGGTCTATCTGCCTGGGTCCACAATTCTAGAATAAAACCCTATGGCCTACAGGAGGGGGAGACAGAAACTGAGACTCCAAAGCCAGAGGACAGCTATTCCTGTGAACCTGTTGAAGATCTCAGGCTCTTGTTCAAGCAGAACCCCATCAAACCTGCCTCAGATAAGTAAAATGCATCATATGATGTTCTTCCTCTTTCTAATCATATCTCCCTGTATGGCTATTGATCTCTTCCTAAACGAGGCATGTTCACTTGCAAACCACACTGCTTCTCAACTCAACCTAAGCAGCCCGGGCTGCATCTGCATTAATGACAAAGGTTGGGGGTATGTCCAACCCACCCCAGGGTATCAATATCAAAGGCCCACCCTTCCAGCCGAGCTATGGGCTGTTACTCAGCGCCCCCATGTGGTCCTAATACGGCCTTTTGTGAAATGGGGGAAAAAAAATTTCATGTCTTGTTACCAGCAACAACTGTCTCTATTTACCCCCTGGATGACATCTGCAATCCCACCTGAGCCCTTATTTTCTCTCATGACTAACATCCTCCAAGTGACCTTCCCTATCTCTCTAAAAAGCCACTCCCTAACAGGGGTGTCAGTGAGAAATCTAGACGACTCACAATGTGGGGTGACCATCACTTTTGAAACTGATGGGAAAAACCGGGACAGGCCCTGCAGCTGGGAGACCAGCCGACGCCACCCACGGCCAGCACCTGCCTGGCCCGGCCGGGGGCGCTTCCCGGACCCCGAGCGGCCTGGCGAGGCTGCGGGAGCTCTGGCGGGGGTTGGGGAGGGGGGTGGCTTGAGCGGGGAGGACGTCTCGGTGCCCCCCCAACCCCGCCCCTCACCATCCCGTTCGCTGCTCAGGGTCACGTGGCTCCGGACGAGCAGGGCGTCGGCCCAGGGCCGCGGTCCCCGGAGCCTCTTGCGGGCTTAGGGGCAGCCCAGCCGGGGCCACAGGCGCCCATCCTGCCGGCTGTGCAAACCCCCTGGAGTGCCTCAGCCCTGCCCTGTCCCCAAACCGAGGCCCGCCCTGCCCCCACGCCACGGGCCCAGCACAGGACCTTCCTGAGAGAGCGGACGGGCGACAGCCAGCCACACGGACAGGCACTAGCATGAACCCACGCCAGGTGAGACAGAGGCAGAAAGAGTCGAGGGTTCAGAGAGAGACTGGAAGACAGCGTGTGGGCAGGGGGCGCCTCGGGCAGGATGCCGGGCAGCTGAAGAGACCACCCGGCCCTGAGCAGCCAAAGCGATGGGGGCGGGGGGAGGCCACTCAGCAGCGGCGGGCCTGGAGAGGCCCAGGGTGTGAGGACACCTGAGATCTCCGCGCTCCGCGCCCCGCCCCCCTCCCCCCAACCCCCTGCACACATGCCACACCGGGGCGCTCTGACACTAGCTTCTCTGGAGTTTTGTCACTTGAATTTCTCTCCCTCTGCTCAACTGAGTGATGACGGTGTATTGAACAGCTAGGTCATTTCCAAATAAATTAAGCTTAGTGTTTCACAGGACACCCGGACATATATGGAGAGACCAGCATGGATGCATGGACACCAACCTTGGTAACTGGACAACCAATGGGAAATTACTGTCTGACTCAGGAGAGAGAAAGAAACCCGAACAGATGGGATGAAATGAACAGAAACACAGGCTTTGCAACTCACACCCTAATTCAATTACCAGAAAATAAACAACACTATAACCATTTTAGAAAAACTATAGACCTCTCCATGACCTTTGGTTTGGTGAGGAGTTCAAACACACAGCAAAAAAAGCCAACTTTTCCAAGTCGTGAATATGTTAGTTCACACATTGATTTTTACATTGAAATGTGTATCAAATAAACTTAAAATTATTGACTCACTACATAAGCATGGAAGTGTTTTAAATATAAAATATGTTCTATAGTATTCAGGAAGCACTTGGCACATCTCTAAGTGTATCAGACCCAAAACTGAAACGTAGTGGAAGAGTCAGGATAGTCTAAAAATGAATCCCTAACTAAAAGGATCACACAGGATTACTCTAGATAAAAAAGGTTAAAGAAGAGAAGCTAGAAATCAGTCAATAAATGTCTTAGGGGTTAGCTTAGAGTGACTAGCCTCTGCGTGACTCTTTAAATTTTTCATGTTTGCAGCTTCCAAATTTTCCATTTTGAGAATAATACTTTCGCCTCCAAATCAGAGTGACTTGGGGACACAAAGGTAGAAGTCGATAATTTTCTTTGCCTATGTCTGAATATTTACAGTCAGAGGTAGAAAAGGAGGAGTCTGTCCCTTGTCTAGATGATGTCAATCCCCAGGTGTGGGATGTCTCCAGCCCTGGTTTAGCTATAAATGTTCCACCAGTAAAGATTTCTCTGAGACCAAATGCTCCCTAGCCCTGGAAAAGACAATATCCCTTAAAACCAGAAGCTCTTGAGGGTCTTAAACCATTAGTTAACAAATACCGAGATACTGGAACTCGAATCATCTATGAGTACCCCTGCAACACCCCAATCTTGCCCGTTCAAAAACCAGATGGATCTTACCGATTCGTCCAGGATCTAAGAGCTGTTAATGAAGCTGTGGTTCCCATCCACCCCATAGTCCCAAACCCATATACCCTCCTATCCCAAGTCCCAGGAAATGCCAAGTATTTCTGAGTCTTGGACTTTCAAGGTGCTTTCTTTTGCATTCGTCTCCATCCTGAATCCCAAAAACTCTTTGCTTTTGAGTGGCGGGACTTGGAAACAAGAGAGACCATACAACTCTCGACTGGACTCGACTACCCCAAGGGTTTAGGGACAGCCCTCATATCTTCGGGACTTCCTCGGGGAGAGAACTAAGGGAATTAACTTTAACAAACAGTAGTCTAACACAGTATGTGGATGACTTGCTCATAGCTAGGCCAGATTTTACCAGCTCTCAAAAGGACACTATTTAAAACGCTAACTTTCCTGTATGAAAAGGGTTATCGAGTATCCCCCAAGTAGGCTCAGATTAGCTTAACCCATGTAAAATACCTTGGATTTATAATTACGGACAGAAAAAGAATGCCTGACCCCGAGGGGAGATCCCTCATCTTAAATACCCCGTACCCCCAAACAAAACAACAGCTTAGGGGATTTTTAGGAAGGACCGGGTTTTGCAGGATCTGGATTCCTAATTATGGCAATCTGGCCAGACCCCTATATGAAAATTTAAGGGGGAAAGAGGAAGAGCCACTCGACTGGCATGAGACCTGCAAGGTGGCCTTTAATGCCCTAAAAGAGTCCATCACTACAGCCCCAGCTTTAGGCCTCCCCAACCTGGAGAAGACTTTTAGACTCTATGTTTCTGGAAGGACAGGAACTGCTCTTGGGGTGTTAGAGCAGATGATGGGGCCCGTATTACAACCTGTGGCTTATCTCTCAAAATAACTAGATGAGGTGGCCAGAGGGTGGCCCACTTGCCTCCGGGCAGTAGCAGCCACCGCTCTTATGGTTAAGGAGGCATCTAAGCTGACCCTGGGTCAGCCCACAACAGTGTATACGCCTCACCAGGTGCAAGCAGTCTTTGAAACGAAAGGGGACAGGTGGATGACAAGGGGAAGGATCACCCAATACCAAGCCCTCCTCCTTGACACTCCAGAAATAAAGTTGAGGGTCTGCCAGACTTTAAATCCAGCAACCTTACTGCCAGATCCCCCTACCTCCCCTCTGGATCACCAACGCATACAAATCACAGACGAGTTATACTCTTCTCACCGGAACCTATCAGAGACACCTTTATCTGACCCAGAGGAAAACTGGCACACAGATGGCAGCAGTTTTGTAGAAAAGGGAGAGAGGAAAGCAGGATATGCTGTAGCGAGCCTGGAAGAAACTAAGGAAAGTGGGTCTCTTCCCCCAGACACCTCAGCCCAGAAAGCTGAACTTTTTGCCCTGACAAGAGCTTTGGAGTTAGGAGAAGGAAAGAGGATTAATGTGTCTATGGACTCTAAGTATGCTTCCCTAATTCTGCATGCCCGTGCAGCAATTTGGAAAGAAAGAGGGATGCTCAGTGCCCGAAGCTCTTCTATTAAACACAAAGAGCTCAATCTTAGGCTCCTGGAGGCAGTCAAACTTCCTGCAAAATTAGCTGTCATCCACTGCAAGAGTCACCAAAAGGGGCAAGAAAAAGAGGCTCAGGGAAATAGGAAAGCTGATCAAGAGGCAGGACGAGCTGCCGGGGAAGCTACCTCTGCCACTGCTATCTGCCCCCTTTTCCCCAAGGAAACCCTGACTCCAGATTTAACCCCAAGGAGACATTCCCGATACGCTGAGCGGGGATGGGAGATTGGGTCACATGGGTGGTTTCAGTCTGATCAGGCCCAAATAATACTCCCTGATTCTCAGGTTTAAAACATTAATAACTCCTTACATAACAGCGCCCATTTTGGAAAAGGTAATCTAGAAATCTTGCTTAAGCCTATTCTCTCTCATCCCCAGTTAGCTAAGGTTGTTAAACAAGTCACACAAAATTGTGACACCTGTCTAAAAAATAACCCAAAAACCAGACCTCCTCTAATTACACCTGTCCAACATCTGGGATCATACCCAGGAGCGGACTGGCAAGTAGAATTTACAGCCATGCCCAAGACCCAAGTGTTTTCTTACTTGCTAGTCTTTATTGACACATTCACAGGATGGATCGAAGCGTTCCCTACTGAGACTGAGAGAGCTACAGAAGTCTGTAAAGCTCTGCTGAAGGAGATAGTGCCTAGGTTTGGGCTGCCTCGGTCACTTCAGAGTGACAACGGGCCCTCACTTACAGCCACGATACCCCAGAACCTAGCCGCATGCTTAGGCATAAAATACCGGCTCCGCTCATCCTGGAGGCCTCAAGCTTCAGGAAAGGTAGAGAGAGCCATCCAGACTCTTAAAAGGGCTCTGGCTAAGCTATGTCAGAAACACATAATAAGTGGAAACATATGCTGCCCATAGCCCTCATGAGGATACGGACATCCCCCAAACGGCCACTATTGTTAAGTCCTTATGAAATGATGTATGGACGACCATTCTTAACTTCTGATTTGTTTCTTGACGAGGATGCCAATACACTCTTAAAACATATAATTGACCTGGGAAGGTTTCAGCAAGAACTCCAACGGTATGGAGAACAAACCACAGGAAGACTTGAAAAATCCCCAGGTGAAGCCAGGGGATCAAGTATCAGTAAAGACCTGGCAAGAAAAAGGGAGTCCAAACCAGCTGTCCGAGAAATGGACAGGGCCATATCAGGTTGTTCTAGTGACTTCAACTGCTGTAAAAGTGAAGGGTCTATCTGCCTGGGTCCACAATTCTAGAATAAAACCCTATGGCCTACAGGAGGGGGAGACAGAAACTGAGACTCCAAAGCCAGAGGACAGCTATTCCTGTGAACCTGTTGAAGATCTCAGGCTCTTGTTCAAGCAGAACCCCATCAATCCTGCCTCAGATAAGTAAAATGCATCATATGATGTTCTTCCTCTTTCTAATCATATCTCCCTGTATGGCTATTGATCTCTTCCTAAACGAGGCATGTTCACTTGCAAACCACACTGCTTCTCAACTCAACCTAAGCAGCCCGGGCTGCATCTGCATTAATGACAAAGGTTGGGGGTATGTCCAACCCACCCCAGGGTATCAATATCAAAGGCCCACCCTTCCAGCCGAGCTATGGGCTGTTACTCAGCGCCCCCATGTGGTCCTAATACGGCCTTTTGTGAAATGGGGGAAAAAAAACTTCATGTCTTGGTACCAGCAACAACTGTCTCTATTTACCCCCTGGATGACATCTGCAATCCCACCTGAGCCCTTATTTTCTCTCATGACTAACATCCTCCAAGTGACCTTCCCTATCTCTCTAAAAAGCCACTCCCTAAATGGGGTGTCAGTGAAAATCTAGACGACTCAAAATGTGGGGTGACCGTCACTGTTGAAACTGATGGGAAAAACCGGGACAGGCCCTGCAGCTGGGAGACCAGCCAACGCCACCCCCGGCCAGCACGCGCCTGGCCGGGCCCGGGGCGCTTCCCGGAACCCGAGCGGGCTGGCGAGGCTGCGGGAGCTCTGGCGGGGGTTGGGGACGGGGGTGGCTTGAGCGGGGAGGACGACTCGGTGGCCCCCCACCCCCCGCGCCCCACCATCCCGTTCGCTGCTCCGGGTCACGTGGCTACGGTCGAGCGGGGCGTTGGCCCGGGGCCGCGGTCCCCGGAGCCTCCTGCGGGCTTAGGGGCAGGCCAGCTGGGGCCCCAGGCGCCCATCCTGCCGGCTGTGCAAACCCCCTGGAGTGCCTCAGCCCTGCCCTGTCCCCAAACCGAGGCCCGCCCTGCCCCCACGCCCCGGGCCCAGCACAGGACCTTCCTGAGAGAGCGGACGAGCGACAGCCAGGCACACGGACAGGCACTCGCACACACCCAAGCAAGGTGAGACAGAGGCAGAAAGAGTCGAGGGTTCAGAGAGAGACTGGAAAACAGCGTGTGGGCAGGGGGGGCCTCGGGCAGGATGCCGGGCAGCTGAAGAGACCACCCGGCCCTGAGCAGCCAAAGCGATGGGGGCGGGGGTAGGCCACTGAGCAGCGGCGAGCCTGGAGAGGCCCAGGGTGTGAGGACACCTGAGATCTCCGCGCTCCGCGCCCCGCCCCCCTCCCCCCAACCCCCTGCACACATGCCACACCGGGGCGCTCTGACACTAGCTTCTCTGGAGTTTTGTCACTTGAATTTCTCTCCCTCTGCTCAACTGAGTGATGACAGTTTATTGAACAGCTAGGTCATTTCCAAATAAATTAAGCTTAGTGTTTCACAGGACACCCGGACATGTATGGAGAGACCAGCACGGATGCATGGACACCAATCTTGGTCACTGGACAACCAATGGGAAATTACTGTCTGACTCAGGAGAGAGAAAGAAACCCGAACAGATGGAATGAAATGAACAGAAACACAAGCTTTGCAACTCACACCCTAATTCAATTACCAGAAGATAAACAACACTATAACCATTTTAGAAAAACAATAGACCTCTCCATGACCTTTGGGCGGGTGAGGAGTTCAAACACACAGCAAAAAAAAGCCAACTTTTCCAAGTCGTGAATATGTTAGTTCACACATTGATTTTACATTGAAATGTGTAACAAATAAATTTAAAATCATTGACTCACTACATAAGCATGGAAGTATTTTAAACATAAAATATGTTCTATAGAATTCAGGAAGCACTTGGCACATCTGTAAGTGAATCAGACCCAAAACTGGAACGTAGTGGAAGAGTCAGGATAGTCTAAAAATGAATCCCTAACTAAAAGGAAAAGACAGGATTACTCTTGATAAAAAAGGTTAAAGAAGAGAAGCTAGAAATCAGTCAATAAATGTCTTAGGGGTTAGCTTAGAGTGACTAGCCTCTGCGTGACTCTTTAAATTTTTCATGTTTGCAGCTTCCAAATTTTCCATGGTGAGAATAATACTTTCGCCTCCAAACCAGAGTGACTTGGGGACACAAAGGTAGAAGTCGATAATTTTCTTTGCCTATGTCTGAATATTTACAGTCAGAGGTAGAAAAGGAGGAGTCTGTCCCTTGTCTAGATGATGTGAATCCCCAGGTGTGGGATGTCTCCAGCCCTGGTTTAGCCATAAATGTTCCACCAGTAAAGATTTCTCTGAGACCAAATGCTCCCTAGCCCTGGAAAAGACAATATCCCTTAAAACCAGTAGCTCTTGAGGGTCTTAAACCATTAGTTAACAAATACCGAGATACTGGAATTCGAATCAGATGTGAGTCCCCCTGCAACACCCCAATCTTGCCCGTTCAAAAACCAGATGGATCTTACCGATTCGTCCAGGATCTAAGAGCTGTTAATGAAGCTGTGGTTCCCATCCACCCCATAGTCCCAAACCCATATACCCTCCTATCCCAAGACCCAGGAAATGCCAAGTACTTCTCAGTCTTGGACCTTCAAGGTGCTTTCTTTTGCATTCCTCTCCATCCTGAATCCCAAAAACTCTTTGCTTTTGAGTGGCGGGACTTGGAAACAAGAGAGACCATACAACTCTCGACTGGACTCGACTACCCCAAGGGTTTAGGGACAGCCCTCATATCTTCGGGACTTCCTCGGGGAGAGAACTAAGGGAATTAACTTTAACAAACAGTAGTCTATTACAGTATGTGGATGACTTGCTCATAGCTAGGCCAGATTTTACCAGCTCTCAAATGGACACTATTTAAAACGTTAACTTTCCTTTATGAAAAGGGTTATCGAGTATCCCCCAAGTAGGGTCAGATTAGCTTAACCCAAGTAAAATACCTTGGATTTATAATTACGGAGAGAAAAAGAATGCCTGACCCCGAGGGGAGATCCCTCATCTTAAATACCGCGTACCCCCAAACAAAACAACAGCTTAGGGGATTTTTAGGAAGGACCGGGTTTTGCAGGATCTGGATTCCTAATTATGGCAATCTGGCCAGACCCCTATATGAAAATTTAAGGGGGAAAGAGGAAGAGCCACTGGACTGCCATGAGACCTGCAAGGTGGCCTTTAATGCCCTAAAAGAGTCCATCACTACAGACCCAGCTTTAGGCATCCCCAACCTGGAGAAACCATTTAGACTCTATGTTTCTGGAAGGACAGGAACTGCTCTTGGGGTGTTAGAGCAGATGATGGGGCCCGTATTACAACCTGTGGCTTATCTCTCAAAATAACTAGATGAGGTTGCCAGAGGGTGGCCCACTTGCCTGCGGGCAGTAGCAGCCACCGCTCTTATGGTTAAGGAGGCATCTAAGCTGACCCTGGGTCATCCCACCACAGTGTATACGCCTCATCGTGTGCAAGCAGTCTTGGAAACGAAAGGGGACTGGTGGATGACAGGTGGAAGGATCACCCAATACCAAGCCCTCCTCCTTGACACTCCAGAAATAAAGTTGAGGGTCTGCCAGACTTTCAATCCAGCAACCTTACTGCCAGATCCCCCTACCTCCCCTCTGGATCACCAATGCATACAAATCACAGATGATTTATAGTCTTCTCGCTGGGACCTATCAGAGACACCTTTATCTGACCCAGAGGAAAACTGGCACACAGATGGCAGCAGTTTTGTAGAAAAGGGAGAGAGGAAAGCAGGATATGCTGTAGCGAGCCTGGAAGAAACTAAGGAAAGTGGGTCTCTTCCCCCAGACACCTCAGCCCAGAAAGCTGAACTTTTTGCCCTGACAAGAGCTTTGGAGTTAGGAGAAGGAAAGAGGTTTAATGTGTGTATGGACTCTAAGTATGCTTTCCTCATTCTGCATGCCCGTGCAGCAATTTGGAAAGAAAGAGGGATGCTCAGTGCCCTAAGCTCTGCTATTAAACACAAAGAGCTCATTCTCAGGCTCCTGGAGGCAGTCAAACTTCCTGCAAAATTAGCTGTCATCCACTGCAAGAGTCACCAAAAGGGGCAAGAAAAAGAGGCTCAGGGAAATAGGAAAGCTGATCAAGAGGCAGGACGAGCTTCCGGGGAAGCTACCTCTGCCACTGCTATCTGCCCCCTTTTCCCCAAGGAAACCCTGACTCCAGATTTTACCCCAGGGGGACATTCCCGATATGCTGAGCGGGGCTGGGAGATTGGGTCACATGGGTGGTTTCAGCCTGATCAGGCCCAAATAATACTGCCTGATTCTCAGGTTTAAAACATTACTAACTCCTTACATAAGAGCGCTCATTTTGGAAAAGATAATCTAGAAATCTTGCTTAAGCCTATTCTCTCCCATCCGCAGTTAGCTAAGGTTGTTAAACAGGTCACACAAAATTGTGACACCTGTCTAAAAAATAACCCAAAAACCAGACCTCCTCTAATTACACCTGTCCAACATTGGGGTTCATACCCAGGAGAGTACTGGCAAGTAGAATTTACAGCCATGCCCAAGACCCAAGGGTTTTCTTATTTGCTAGTCTTTATTGACACATTCACAGGATGGATCGAAGCGTTCCCTACTGAGACAGAGAGAGCTACAGAAGTCTGTAAAGCTCTGCTGAAGGAGATAGTGCCTAGGTTTGGGCTGCCTCGGTCACTTCAGAGTGACAACGGGCCCTCACTTACAGCCACGATACCGCAGAACCTAGCTGCATGCTTAAGCGTAAAATACCGTCTCCGCTCCTCCTGTAGGCCTCAAGCTTCAGGAAAGGTAGAGAGAGCCAACCAGACTCTTAAAAGGGCTCTGGCTAAGCTATGTCAAGAAAGACATAATAAGTGGACACATATGCTGCCCATAGCCCTCATGAGGCTATGGACATCCCCCAAACGGCCACTATTGTTAAGTCCTTATGAAATGATGTATGGACGTCCATTGTTAACTTCTGATTTGTTTTTTGACGAGAATGCCAATACACTCTTAAAACATATAATTGACCTGGGAAGGTTTCAGCAAGAACTCCAGCGGTATGGAGAACAAACCACAGGAAGACTTGAAAAATCCCCAGGTAAAGCCAGGGGATCAAGTATCATTAAAGACCTGGCAAGAAAAAGGGAGTCCAAACCAGCTGTCCGAGAAATGGACAGGGCCATATCAGGTTGTTCTAGTGACTTCAACTGCTGTAAAAGTGAAGGGTCTATCTGCCTGGGTCCACAATTCTAGAATAAAACCCTATGGCCTACAGGAGGGGGAGACAGAAACTGAGACTCCAAAGCCAGAGGACAGCTATTCCTGTGAACCTGTTGAAGATCTCAGGCTCTTGTTCAAGCAGAACCCCATCAATCCTGCCTCAGATAAGTAAAATGCATCATATGATGTTCTTCCTCTTTCTAATCATATCTCCCTGTATGGCTATTGATCTCTCCCTAAACGAGGCATGTTCACTTGCAAACCACACTGCTTCTCAACTCAACCTAAGCAGCCCGGGCTGCATCTGCATTAATGACAAAGGTTGGGGTTATGTCCAACCCATCTCAGGGTATCAGTATCAAAGGCCCACCCTTCCAGCCGAGCTATGGGCTGTTACTCAGCGCCCCCGTGTGTTCGTAATATGGCCTTTTGGGGAAAGGGGGAAAAAAAACTTCATGTGTTGGTACCAGCAACAACTGTCTCTATTTACCCCCTGGATGACATCTGCAATCCCACCTGAGCCCTTCTTTTCTTTCATGACTAACATCCCCCAAGTGACCGTCCCTGTCTCTCTAAAAAGCCACTCCCTAACAGGGGTGTCAGTGAGAAATCTAGACGACTCACAATGTGGGGTGACCGTCACTGTTGAAACTGATGGGAAAAACTGGGACAGGCCCTGCAACTGGGAGACCAGCCGACGCCACCCCCGGCCAGCACGCGCCTGGCATGGCCCGGGGCGCTTCCCGTACCCCGAGCGGCCTGGCGAGGCTGCGGGAGCTCTGGCGGGGGTTGGGGAGGGGTGTGGCTTGAGCGGGGAGGACGTCTCGGTGGCCCCCCACCCCCCGCCCCCCAGCATCCCGTTCGCTGCTCAGGGTCACGTGGCTCCGGACGAGCGGGTTGTTGGCCCGGGTCCGCGGTCCCCGGAGACTCCTGCGGGCTTAGGGGCAGACCAGCCGGGGCCCCAGGTGCCCATTCTGCCGGCTGTGCAAACCCCCTGGAGTGCCTCAGCCCCGCCCTGTCCCCAAACCGAGGCCCGCCCTGCCCCCAAGCCACGGGCCCAGCACAGGACCTTCCTGAGAGAGCGGACGAGCGACAGCCAGGCACACGGACAGGCACTCGCATGCACCCACCCCAGGTGAGACAGAGGCAGAAAGAGTCGAGGGTTCAGAGAGAGACTGGAAGACCCCGTGTGGGCAGCGGGGGCCTCGGGCAGGATGCCGGGCAGCTGCAGACCCCCCGGCCCTGAGCAGCCAAAGCGATGGGGGCGGGGGGAGGCCACTGAGCAGCGGCAGGCCTGTAGAGGCCCACGGTGGGAGGACACGTGAGATCTCCGTGCTCGGCCCCCCTCCCCCCAACCCCCTGCACGCATGCCACGCCGGGTCGCTCTGACACTAGTTTCTCTGGAGTTTTGTCACTTGAATTTCTCTCCCTCTGCTCAACTGAGTGATGACAGTGTATTGAACAGCTAGGTCATTTCCAAATAAATTAAGCTTAGTGTTTCACAGGACACCCGGACATGTATGGAGAGACCAGCAAGGATGCATGGACACCAACCTTGTTAACTGGACAACCAATGGGAAATTACTGTCTGACTCAGGAGAGAGAAGGAAACCCGAACAGATAGAATGAAATGAACAGAAACACAGGCTTTGCAACTCACACCCTAATTCAATTACCAGAAAATAAACAACACTATAACCATTTTAGAAAAACAATAGACCTCTCCATGACCTTTGGGCGGGTGAGGAGTTCAAACACACACCAAAAACAAGACAACTTTTCCAAGTCGTGATTATGTTAGTTCACACATTGACTTTTACATTGAAATGTTTAACAAATAAACTTAAAATCATTGACTCACTACATAAGCATGGAAGTATTTTAAATATAAAATATGTTCTATAGTATTCAGGAAGCACTTGGCACATCTCTAAGTGTATCAGACCCAAAACTGGAACGTAGTGGAAGAGTCAGGATAGTCTAAAAATGAATCCCTAACTAAAAGGAACAAACAGGATTGCTGTAGATAAAAAAGGTTAAAGAAGAGAAGCTAGAAATCAGTCAATAAATGTCTTAGGGGTTAGCTTAGAGTGACTAGCCTCTGCGTGACTGTTTAAATTTTTCATGGTTGCAGCCTCCAAATTTTCCATTTTGAGAATAATACTTTCGCCTCCAAACCAGAGTGACTTGGGGACACAAAGGTAGAAGTCGATAATTTTCTTTGCCTATGTCTGAATATTTACAGTAAGAGGTAGAAAAGGAGGAGTCTGTCCCTTGTCTAGATGATGTCAATCCCCATGTGTGGGATGTCTCCAGCCCTGGTTTAGCCATAAATGTTCCACCAGTAAAGATTTCTCTGAGACCAAATGCTCCCTAGCCCTGGAAAAGACAATATCCCTTAAAACCAGTAGCTCTTGAGGGTCTTAAACCATTAGTTAACAAATACCGAGATACTGGAACTCGAATCAGCTGTGAGTCCGCCTGCAACACCCCAATCTGGCCCATTCAAAAACCAGATGGATCTTACCGATTCGTCCAGGATCTAAGAGCTGTTAATGAAGCTGTGGTTCCCATCCACCCCATAGTCCCAAACCCATATACCCTCCTATCCCAAGTCCCAGGAAATGCCAAGTACTTCTCAGTCTTGGACCTTCAAGGTGCTTTCTTTTGCATTCCTCTCCATCCTGAATCCCAAAAACTCTTTGCTTTTGAGTGGCGGGACTTGGAAACAAGAGAGACCATACAACTCTCGACTGGACTCGACTACCCAAAGGGTTTAGGGACAGCCCTCATATCTTCGGGATTTCCTTGGGGAGAGAACTAAGGGAATTAACTTTAACAAACAGTAGTCTAATACAGTATGTGGATGACTTGCTCATAGCTAGGCCAGATTTTACCAGCTCTCAAATGAACACTATTTAAAACGCTAAATTTCCTGTATGAAAAGGGTTATCGAGTATCCCCCAAGTAGGCTCAGATTAGCTTAACCCTAGTAAAATACCTTGGATTTAAAATTACGGAGAGAAAAAGAATGCCTGACCCCGAGGGGAGATCCCTCATCTTAAATGCCCCGTACCCCCAAACAAAACAACAGCTTAGGGGATTTTTAGGAAGGACCGGGTTTTGCAGGATCTGGATTCCTAATTATGGCAATCTGGCCAGACCACTATATGAAAATTTAAGGGGGAAAGAAGAAGAGCCACTCGACTGGCATGAGACCATCAAGGTGGCCTTTAATGCCCTAAAAGAGTCCATCACTACAGCCCCAGCTTTAGGCCTCCCCAACCTGGAGAAGGCTTTTTGACTCTATGTTTCTGGAAGGACAGGAACTGCTCTTGGGGTGTTAGAGCAGATGATGGGGCCCGTATTACAACCTGTGACTTATCTCTCAAAATAACCAGATGAGGTGGCCAGAGGGTGGCCACTTGCCTCCGGGCAGCAGCAGGCACCGCTCTAATGGTTAAGGAGGCATCTAAGCTGACCCTGGGTCAGCCCACCACAGTGTATACGCCTCACCGGGTGCAAGCACTCTTGGAAACGAAAGGGGACAGGTGGATGACAAGGGGAAGGATCACACAATGCCAAGCCCTCCTCCTTGACACTCCAGAAATAAAGTTGAGGGTCTGTCAGACTTTAAATCCAGCATCCTTACTGCCAGATCCCCCTACCTCCCCTCTGGATCACCAATGCATACAAATCACAGACGAGTTATACTCTACTCGCCGGGACCTATCAGAGACACCTTTATCTGACCCAGAGGAAAACTGGCACACAGATGGCAGCAGTTTTGTAGAAAAGGGAGAGAGGAAAGCAGGATATGCTGTAGCGAGCCTGGAAGAAAGTAAGGAAAGTGGGTCTCTTCCCCAGACACCTCAGCCCAGAAAGCTGAACTTTTTGCCCTGACAAGAGCTTTGGAGTTAGGAGAAGGAAAGAGGATTAATGTGTGTATGGACTCTAAGTATCTTTCCTCATTCTGCATGCCCGTGCAGCAATTTGGAAAGAAAAAGGGATGCTCAGTGCCCGAAGCTCTGCTATTAAACACAAAGAGCTCATTCTCAGGCTCCTGGAGGCAGTCAAACTTCCTGCAAAATTAGCTGTCATCCACTGCAAGAGTCACCAAAAGGGGCAAGAAAAAGAGGCTCAGGGAAATAGGAAAGCTGATCAAGAGGCAGGATGAGCTGCTGGGAAAGATACCTCTGCCACTGCTATCTGCCCCCTTTGCCCCAAGGAAACCTTGACTCCAGATTTTACCCCAGGGGGACATTCCCGATATGCTGAGCGGGGCTGGGAGATTGGGTCACATGGGTGGTTTCAGCCTGATCAGGCCCAAATAATACTCCCTGATTCTCAGGTTTAAAACATTACTAACTCCTTACATAAGAGCGCCCATTTTGGAAAAGATAATCTAGAAATCTTGCTTAAGCCTATTCTCTCCCATCCGCAGTTAGCTAAGGTTGTTAAACAGGTCACACAAAATTGTGACACCTGTCTAAAAAATAACCCAAAAACCAGACCTCCTCTAATTACACCTGTCGAACATCGGGGATCATACCCAGGAGCAGACTGGTAATGCCGCTCCGCATTAAGAAATTACAGCCATGCCCAAGACCCAAGGGTTTTCTTACTTGCGAGTCTTTATTGTCACATTCACAGGATGGATCGAAGCGTTCCCTACTGAGACAGAGAGAGCTACAGAAGTCTGTAAAGCTCTGCTGAAGGAGATAGTGCCTAGGTTTGGGCTGCCTCGGGCACTTCAGAGTGACAACGGGCCCTCACTTACAGCCACGATACCCCAGAACCTAGCCGCATGCTTAGGCATAAAATACTGGCTCCGCTCATCCTGGAGGCCTCAAGCTTCAGGAAAGGTAGAGAGAGCCAACCAGACTCTTAAAAGCGCTCTGGCTAACCTATGTCAAGAAAGACATAATAAGAGGACACATATGCTGCCCATAGCCCTCATGAGGCTACGGACATCCCCCAAACGGCCTCTATTGTTAAGTCCTTATGAAATGATGTATGGACGTCCATTCTTAACTTCTGATTTGTTTTTTGATGAGGATGCCAATACACTCTTAATACATATAATTGACCTGGGAAGGTTTCCGCAAGAACTCCAACGGTATGGAGAACAAACCACAGGAAGACTTGAAAAATCCCCAGGTAAAGCCAGGGGACCAAGTATCAGTAAAGACCTGGCAAGAAAAAGGAAGTCCTAACCAGCTGTCCGAGAAATGGACAGGGCCATATCAGGTTGTTCTAGTGACTTAAACAGCTGTAAAAGTGAAGGGTCTATCTGCCTGGGTCCACAATTCTAGAATAAAACCCTATGGCCTACAGGACGGGGAGACAGAAACTGAGACTCCAAAGCCAGAGGACAGCTATTCCTGTGAACCTGTTGAAGATCTCAGGCTCTTGTTCAAGCAGAACCCCATCAATCCTGCCTCAGATAAGTAAAATGCATCATATGATGTTCTTCCTCTTTCTAATCATATCTCCCTGTATGGCTATTGATCTCTCCCTAAACGAGGCATGTTCATTTGCAAACCACACTGCTTCTCAACTCAACCTAAGCAGCCCGGGCTGCATCTGCATTAATGACAAAGGTTGGGGGTATGTCCAACCCATCCCAGGGTATCACTATCAAAGGCCCACCCTTCCAGCCGAGCTATGGGCTGTTACTCAGCGCCCCCATGTGGTCGTAATATGGCCTTTTGGGGAAAGGGGGAAAAAAAACTTCAGGTCTTGGTACCAGCACAACTGTCTCTATTTACCCCCTGGATGACATCTGCAATCCCACCTGAGCCCTTCTTTTCTTTCATGACTAACATCCCCCAAGTGACCTTCCCTATCTCTCAAAAGCCACTCCCTAACACGGGTGTCAGTGAGAAATCTAGACGACTCACAATGTGGGGTGACCGTCACTGTTGAAACTGATGGGAAAAACCGGGACAGGCCCTGCAGCTGGGAGACCAGCCGACGCCACCCCCGGCCAGCACGCGCCTGGCCCGGCCCGGGGCGCTTCCCGGACCCCGAGCGGCCTGGCGAGGCTGCGGGAGCTCTGGCGGGGGTTGGGGAGGGGGGTGGCTTGAGCGGGGAGGACGTCGCGGTGTGCCCCCATCCCCCGCCCCCCAGCATCCCGTTCGCTGCTCAGGGTCACGTGGATCCGGACGAGCGGGGCATCGGCCCGGGGCCGGGGTCCCCGGAGCCTCCTGCGGGCTTAGGGGCAGCCCAGCCGGGGCCACAGGCGCCCATCCTGCCGGCTGTGCAAATCCCCTGGAGTGCCTCAGCCCCGCCCTGTCCCCAAACCGAGGCCCGCCCTGCCCCCACGCCATGGGCCCAGCACAGGACCTTCCTGAGAGAGCGTACCAGCGACAGCCAGGCACACGGACAGGCACTCGCACGCACCCACGCCAGGTGAGACAGAGGCAGAAAGAGTCGAGGGTTCAGAGAGAGACTGGAAGACAGCGTGTGGGCAGGGGGGGCCTCGGGCAGGATGCCGGGCAGCTGAAGAGACCACCCGGCCCTGAGCAGCCAAAGCGATGTGGGCGGGGGGGGGCCACTGAGCAGCGGCGGACCTGGAGAGGCCCATGGTGGGAGGACACCTGAGACCTCCGCGTTCCGCGCACCGCCCCCCTCCCCCCAACCCCCTGCACGCATGCCACGCCGGGGCGCTCTGACACTAGCTTCTCTGGAGTTTTGTCACTTGAATTTCTCTCCCTCTGCTCAACTGTGTGATGACAGTGTATTGAACAGCTAGGTCATTTCCAAATAAATTAAGCTTAGTGTTTCACAGGACACCCGGACATGTATGGAGAGACCAGCACGGATGCGTGGACACCAACCTTCGTAACTGGACAACCAATGGGAAATTAGTGTCTGACAAAGGAGAGAGAAAGAAACCCGAACAGACGGAATGAAATGAACAGAAACACAGGCTTTGCAACTCACACCCTAATTCAATTACCAGAAAATAAACAACACTATAACCATTTTAGAAAAACTATAGACCTCTACATGACGTTTGGTCGGGTGAGGAGTTCAAACACACAGCAAAAAAAAGCCAACTTTTCCAAGTCGTGAATATGTTAGTTCACTCATTGATTTTACATTGAAATGTGTAACAAATAAACTTAAAATCATTGACTCACTACATAAGCATGGAAGTATTTTAAACATAAAATATATTCTATAGTATTCAGGAAGCAATTGGCACATCTGTAAGTGTATCAGTCCCAAAACAGGAACGTAGTGGAAGAGTCAGGATAGTCTAAAAATGAATCCCTAACTAAAAGGAACACACAGGATTACTGTAGATAAAAAAGGTTAAAGAAGAGAAGCTAGAAATCAGTCAATAAATGTCTTAGGGGTTAGCTTAGAGTGACTAGCCTCTGCGTGACTCTTTAAATTTTTCATGTTTGCAGCTTCCAAATTTTCCATGGTGAGAGTAATACTTTCCCCTCCAAACCAGAGTGACTTGGGGACACAAAGGTAGAAGTCGAAAATTTTCTTTGCCTATGTCTGAATATTTACAGTCAGAGGTAGAAAAGGAGGAGTCTGTCCCTTGTCTAGATGACGTCAATCCCCAGCTGTGGGATGTCTCCAGCCCTGGTTTAGCCATAAATGTTCCACCAGTAAAGATTTCTCTGAGACCAAATGCTCCCTAGCCCTGGAAAAGACAATATCCCTTAAAACCAGTAGCTCTTGAGGGTCTTAAACCATTAGTTAACAAATACCGAGATACTGGAACTCGAATCAGCTGTGAGTCCCCCTGCAACACCCTAATCTTGCCCGTTCAAAAACCAGATGGATCTTATCGATTCGTCCAGGATCTAAGACCTGTTAATGAAGCTGTGGTTCCCATCCACCCCATAGACCCAAACCCATATACCCTCCTATCCCAAGTCCCAGGAAATGCCAAGTACTTCTCAGTCTTGGACCTTCAAGGTGCTTTCTTTTGCATTCCTCTCCATCCTGAATCCCAAAAAGTCTTTGCTTTTGAGTGGCGGGACTTGGAAACAAGAGAGACCATACAACTCTCGACTGGACTCGACTACCCCAAGGGTTTAGGGACAGCCCTCATACCTTCGGGACTTCCTCGGGGAGAGAACTAAGGGAATTAACTTTAACAAACAGTAGTCTAATACAGTATGTGGATGACTTGCTCATAGCTAGGCCAGATTTTACCAGCTCTCAAATGGACACTATTTAAAACGCTAACTTTCCTGTATGAAAATTGTTATCGAGTATCCCCCAAGTAGGCTCAGATTAGCTTAACCCAAGTAAAATTCCTTGGATTTATTTTTATGGAGAGAAAAAGAATGCCTGACCCCGAGGGGAGATCCCTCATATTAAATGCCCCGTACCCCCAAACAAAACAACAGCTTAGGGGATTTTTAGGAAGGACCGGGTTTTGCAGGATCTGGATTCCTAATTATGGCAATCTGGCCAGACCCCTATATGAAAATTTAAGGGGGAAAGAGGAAGAGCCACTCGACTGGCATGAGACCTGCAAGGTGGCCTTTAATGCCCTAAAAGAGTCCATCACTACAGCCCCAGCTTTAGGCCTCCCCAACCTGGAGAAGCCTTTTAGACTCTATGTTTCTGGAAGGACAGGAACTGCTCTTGGGGTGTTAGAGCAGATGATGGGGCCCGTATTACAACCTGCGACTTATCTCTCAAAATAACTAGATGAGGTGGCCAGAGGGTGGCCCACTTGCCCCCGGGCAGTAGCAGCCACCGCTCTTATGGTTAAGGAGGCATCTAAGCTGACCCTGGGTCAGCCCACCACAGTGTATACGCCTCACCGGGTGCAAGCAGTCTTGGAAACGAAAGGGGACAGGTGGATGACAAGGGGAAGGATCACCCAATACCAAGCCCTCCTCCTTGACACTCCAGAAATAAAGTTGAGGGTCTGTCAGACTTTACATCCAGTAACCTTCCTGCCAGATCCCCCTACCTCCCCTCTGGATCAACAATGCATGCAAATCACAGACGAGTTTTACTCTTCTCGCCGGGACCTATCAGAGACACCTTTATCTGACCCAGAGGAAAACTGGCACACAGATGGCAGCAGTTTTGTAGAAAAGGGAGAGAGGAAAGCAGGATATGCTGTAGCGAGCCTGGAAGAAACTAAGGAAAGTGGGTCTCTTCCCCCAGACACCTCAGCCCAGAAAGCTGAACTTTTTGCCCTGACAAGAGTTTTGGAGTTAGGAGAAGGAAAGAGGATTAATGTGTGTATGGACTCTAAGTATGCTTTCCTCATTCTGCATGCCCGTGCAGCAATTTGGAAAGAAAGAGGGATGCTCAGTGCCCGAAGCTCTGCTATTAAACACAAAGAGCTCATACTCAGGCTCCTGGAGGCAGTCAAACTTCCTGCAAAATTAGCTGTCATCCACTGCAAGAGTCACCAAAAGGGGCAAGAAAAAGAGGCTCAGGGAAATAGGAAAGCTGATCAAGAGGCAGGACGAGCTGCCGGGGAAGCTACCTCTGCCACTGCTATCTGCCCCCTTTTCCCCAAAGAAACCCTGACTCCAGATTTTACCCCAGGGGGACATTCCCGATATGCTGAGCGGGGCTGGGAGATTGGGTCACATGGGTGGTTTCAGCCTGATCAGGCCCAAATAAATCAGGCCCTGATTCTCAGGTTTAAAACATTACTAACTCCTTACATAAGAGCGCCCATTTTGGAAAAGATATTCTAGAAATCTTGCTTAAGCCTATTCTCTCCCATCCCCAGTTAGCTAAGGTTGTTAAACAAGTCACAGAAAATTGTGACACCTGTCTAAAAAATAACCCAAAAACCAGACCTCCTCTAATTACACCTGTCCAACATCGGGGATCATACCCAGGAGCGGACAGGCAAGTAGAATTTACAGCCATGCCCAAGACCCAAGGGTTTTCTTACTTGCTAGTCTTTATTGACACATTCACAGGATGGATTGAAGCGTTCCCTACTGAGACTGAGAGAGCTACAGAAGTCTGTAAAGCTCTGCTGAAGGAGATATTGCCTAGGTTTGGGATGCCTCGGTCACTTCAGAGTGACAACGGGCCCTCACTTACAGCCACGATACCCCAGAACCTAGCCGCATGCTTAGGCATAAAATACCAGCTCCGCTCATCCTGGAGGCCTCAAGCTTCAGGAAAGGAAGAGAGAGCCAACCAGACTCTTAAAAGGGCTCTGGCTAAGCTATGTCAGAAACACATAATAAGTGGACACATATGCTGCCCATAGCCCTCATGAGGCTATGGACATCCCCCAAACGGCCACTATTGTTAAGTCCTTATGAAATGATGTATGGACGACCATTATTAACTTCTGATTTGTTTCTTGACGAGGATGCCAATACCCTCTTAAAACATATAATTGACCTGGGAAGGTTTCAGCAAGAACTCCAACGGTATGGAGAACAAACCACAGGAAGACTTGAAAAATCCCCAGGTAAAGGCAGGGGACCAAGTATCAATAAAGACCTGGCAAGAAAAAGGAAGTCCAAACCAGCTGTCCGAGAAATGGACAGGGCCATATCAGGTTGTTCTAGTGACTTCAACTGCTGTAAAAGTGAAGTGTCTATCTGCCTGGGTCCACAATTCTAGAATAAAACCCTATTGCCTACAGGAGGGGGAGACAGAAACTGAGACTCCAAAGCCAGAGGACAGCTATTCCTGTGAACCTGTTGAAGATCTCAGGCTCTTGTTCAAGCAGAACCCCATCAATCCTGCCTCAGATAAGTAAAATGCATCATATGATGTTCTTCCTCTTTCTAATCATATCTCCCTGTATGGCTATTGATCTCTCCCTAAACGAGGCATGTTCACTTGCAAACCACACTGCTTCTCAACTGAACCTAAGGAGGCTGGGCTGCATCTGCATTAATGACAAAGGTTGGGAGTATGTCCAACCCATCCCAGGGTATCACTATCAAAGGCCCACCCTTCCAGCCGAGTTTGGGCTGTTACTCAGCGCACCCATGTGGTCGTAATATGGCCTTTTGGGGAAAGGGGGATAAAAAACTTCATGTCTTGGTACCAGCAACAACTGTCTCTATTTACCCCCTGGATGACATCTGCAATCCCACCTGAGCCCTTATTTACTCTCATGACTAACATCCCCCAAGTGACCTTCCCTATCTCTCTAAAAAGCCACTCCCTAACAGGGGTGTCAGTGAGAAATCTAGACGACTCACAATGTGGGGTGACCGTCACTGTTGAAACTGATGGGAAAAACCGGGACAAACCCTGCAGCTGAGAGACCAGCCGACGCCACACCCGGCCAGCACGCGCCTGGCCTGGCCCGGGGCGCTTCCCGGACACCTAGCGGCCTGGCGAGGCTGCGGGAGCTCTGGCGGGGGTTGGGGAGGGGGGTGGCTTGAGCGGGGAGGACGTCTCGTTCCCCCCCCAACCCCCGCCCCCCACCATCCCGTTCGCTGCTCAGGGTCACGTGGCTCCTTACGAAGGGGCATCGGACCGGGGCCGCGGTCCCCGGAGACTCCTGCGGGCTTAGGGACAGCCCAGCCGGGCCCCAGGCGCCCATCCTGCCGGCTGTGCAAACCCCCTGGAGTGCCTCAGCCCCGCCCTGTCACCAAACCGAGGCCCGCCCTGCCCCCACGCCGCGGGCCCAGCATAGGACCTTCCTGGGAGAGCAGGCGAGCGACAGCCAGGGACACGGACAGGCACTCGCACGCACCCCCGCCAGGTGAGCCAGCGGCAGAAAGTGTCGAGGGTTCAGAGAGAGACTGGAAGACAGAGTGTGGGCAGGGGGGGCCTCGGGCAGGATGCCGGGCAGCTGCAGAGACCACCCGGCCCTGAGCAGCCAAAGCGATGGGGGCGGGGGGAGGCCACTGAGCAGCGGCTGACCTGGAGAGGCCCAGGGTGGGAGGACACCTGAGACCTCTGCGCTCCGCGCACCGCCACCTCCCCCCAACCCCCTGCACGCATGCCACGCCGGGGCGCTCTGACACTAGCTTCTCTGGAGTTTTGTCACTTGAATTTCTCTCCCTCTGCTCAACTGAGTGATGACAGTGTATTGAACAGCTAGGTCATTTCCAAATAAATTAAGCTTAGTGTTTCACAGGACACCCGGACATGTATGGAGAGACCAGCACGGATGCATGGACACCAACCTTGGTAACTGGACAACCAATGGGAAATTACTGTCTGACTCAGGAGAGAGAAAGAAACCCGAACAGATGGAATGAAATGAACAGAAACACAGGCTTTGCAACTCACACCCTAATTCAATTACCAGAAAATAAACAACACTATAACCATTTTAGAAAAACAATAGACCTCTCCATGACCTTTGGTCGGGTGAGGAGTTCAAACACACAGCAAAAAAAAGTCAACTTTTCCAAGTCGTGAATATGTTAGTTCACACATTTACTTTTACATTGAAATGTGTAACAAATAAACTTAAAATCATTGACTCACTACATAAGCATGGAAGTATTTTAAACATAAAATATGTTCTATAGTGTTCAGGAAGCACTTGGCACATCTGTAAGTGTATCAGACCCAAAACTGGAACGTAGTTGATGAGTCAGGATAGTCTAAAAATGAATCCCTAACTAAAAGGAACACACAGGATTACTGTAGATAAAAAAGGTTAAAGAAGAGAAGCTAGAAATCAGTCAATAAATGTCTTTGGTGTTAATTAGAGTGACTAGCCTCTGCGTGACTCTGTAAATTTTTCATGTTTGCATCTTCCAAATTTTCCATGGTGAGAATAATACTTTCGCCTCCAAACCAGAGTGACTTGGGGACACAAAGGTAGAAATCGATAATTTTCTTTGCCTATGTCTGAATATTTACACTCAGAGGTAGAAAAGGAGGAGTCTGTCCCTTGTCTAGATGATGTCAATCCCCATGTGTGGGATGTCTCCAGCCCTGGTTTAGCCATAAATGTTCCACCAGTAAAGATTTCTCTGAGACCAAATGCTCCCTAGCCCTGGAAAAGACAATATCCCTTAAAACCAGAAGCTCTTGAGGGTCCTAGACCATTAGTTAACAAATACCGAGAAACTGGAACTCGAGTCAGCTGTGAGTCCCTTTGCAACACCCCAATCTTGCCCGTTCAAAAACCAGATGGATCTTACCGATTCGTCCAGGATCTAAGAGCTGTTAATGAAGCTGTGGTTCGCATCCACCCCATAGTCCCAAACCCATATACCCTCCTATCCCAAGTCCCAGGAAATGCCAAGTACTTCTCAGTCTTGGACCTTCAAGGTGCTTTCTTTTGCATTCCTCTCCATCCTGAATCCCAAAAACTCTTTGCTTTTGAGTGGCGGGACTTGGAATCAAGAGAGACCATACAACTCTCGACTGGACTCGACTACCCCAAGGGTTTAGGGACAGCCCTCATATCTTCGGGACTTCCTCGGGGAGAGAACTAAGGGAATTAACTTTAACAAACAGTAGTCTAATACAGTATGTGGATGACTTGCTCATAGCTAGGCCAGATTTTACCAGCTCTCAAATGGACACTATTTAAAACGTTAACTTTCCTGTATGAAAAGGGTTATCGAGTATCCCCCAAGTAGGCTCAGATTAGCTTAACCCAAGTAAAATACCTTGGATTTATAATTACGGAGAGAAAAAGAATGCCTGACCCCGAGGGGAGATCCCTCATCTTAAATACCCCGTACCCCCAAACAAAACAACAGCTTAGGGGATTTTTAGGAAGGACCGGGTTTTGCAACATCTGGATTCCTAATTATGGCAATCTGGCCAGACCCCTATATGAAAATTTAAGGGGGAAAGAGGAAGAGCCACTCGACTGGCATGAGACCTGCAAGGTGGGTTTTAATGCCCTAAAAGAGTCCATCACTAGAGCCCCAGCTTTAGGCCTCCCCAACCTGGAGAAGACTTTTAGACTCTATGTTTCTGGAAGGACAGGAACTGCTCTTGGGGTGTTAGGGCAGATGATGGGGCCCGTATTACAACCTGTGGCTTATCTCTCGAAATAACTAGATGAGGTGGCCAGAGGGTGGCCCACTTGCCTCCGGGTAGTAGCAGCCACCGCTCTTATGGTTAAGGAGGCATCTTAGCTGACCCTGGGTCAGCCCACCACAGTGTATATGCCTCACCGCGTGCAAGCAGTCTTGGAAACGAAAGGGGACAGGTGGATGACAGGGGGAAGGATCACCCAATACCAAGCCCTCCTCCTTGACACTCCAGAAATAAAGTTGCGGGTCTGCCAGACTTTCAATCCAGCAACCTTACTGCCAGATCCCCCTACCTCCCCTCTGGATCACCAATGCATACAAATCACAGACGAGTTATACTCTTCTCACCGGGACCTATCAGAGACACCTTTATCTGACCCAGAGCAAAACTGGTACACATATGGCAGCAGTTTTGTTGAAAAGGGAGAGAGGAAAGCTGGATATGGTGTAGCGAGCCTGGAAGAAACTAAGGAAAGTGGGTCTCTTCCCCCAGACACCTCAGCCCAGAAAGCTGAACTTTTTCCCTGACAAGAGCTTTGGAGTTAGGAGAAGGAAAGAAGATTAATGTGTATATGGACTCTAAGTATGCTTTCCTCATTCTGCATGCCCGTGCAGCAATTTGGAAAGAAAGAGAGATGCTCAGTGCCCGAAGGTCTCCTATTGAACACAAAGAGCTCATTCTCAGGCTCCTGGAGGCATTCAAACTTCCTGCAAAATTAGCTGTCATCCACTGCAAGAGTCACCAAAAGGGGCAAGAAAAAGAAGCTCAAGGAAATAGGAAAGCTGATCAAGAGGCAGGACGAGCTGCCGGGGAAGCTACCTCTGCCACTGCTATCTGCCCCCTTTTCCCCAAGGAAACCCTGACTCCAGATTTTACCCCAGGGGGACATTCCCGATATGCTGAGTGGAGCTGGGAGATTGGGTCACATGGGTGGTTTCAGCCTGATCAGGCCCAAATAATACTCCCTGATTCTCAGGTTTAAAAAATTACTGACACCTTACATAAGAGCACCCATTTTGGAAGAGATAATCTGGAAATCTTGCTTAAGTCTATTCTCTACCATCCCCAGTGAGCTAAGGTTGTTAAACAGGTCACACAAAATTGTGACACCTGTCTAAAAAATAACCCAAAAACCAGACCTCCTCCTATTACACCTGTCCAACATCGGGGATCATACCCAGGAGCGGACTGGAAAGTAGAATTTACAGCCATGCCAAAGACCCAAGGGTTTTCTTACTTGCTAGTCTTTATTGACACATTCACAGGATGGATCGAAGCGTTCCCTACTGAGACAGAGAGAGCTACAGAAGTCTGTAAAGCTCAGCTGAAGGAGATTGTGCCTAGGTGTGTGCTGCCTCGGTCACTTCAGAGTGACAATGCGCCCTCATTTACAGCCACGATATCCCAGAACCTAGCCGCATGCTTAGGCATAAAATACCGGCTCCGCTCATTCTGGAGGCCTCAAGCTTCAGGAAATGTAGAGAGAGACAACCAGACTCTTAAAAGGGCTCTGGCTAAGCTATGTCAAGAAACACATAATAAGTGGACACATAGGCTACCCATAGCCCTCATGAGGGTACGGACATCCCCCAAACGGCCACTATTGTTAATTCCTTATGAAATGATATATGGAGGTCCATTCTTAACTTCTGATTTGTTTTTTGACGAGGATGCCAATACACTCTTAAAACATATAATTGACCTGGGAAGGATTCAACAAGAACTCCAACGGTATGGAGAACAAATCCTCCCTAAACCACAGGAAGACTTGAAAAATCCCCAGGTAAAGCCAGGGGATCAAGTATCAGTAAAGACCTGGCAAGAAAAAGGGAGTCCAAACCAGCTGTCCGAGAAATGGACAGGGCCATATCAGGTTGTTCTAGTGACTTCAACTGCTGTAAAAGTGAAGTGTCTATCTGCCTGGGTCCACAATTCTAGAATAAAACCCTATGGCCTACAGGAGGGGGAGACAGAAACTGAGACTCCAAAGCCAGAGGACAGCTATTCCTGTGAACCTGTTGAAGATCTCAGGCTCTTGTTCAAGCAGAACCCCATCAATCCTGCCTCAGATAAGTAAAATGCATCATATGATGTTCTTCTTCTTTCTAATCATATCTCCCTGTATGGCTATTGATCTCTCCCTAAACGAGGCATGTTCACTTGCAAACCACACTGCTTCTCAACTCAACCTAACCAGCCCGTGCTGGATTTGCATTAATAGAATAGGTTGGGGGTATGGCTTCTTCCCTCAAGCCTCAGGAATCAGTCTCTGCTACCTTCAAACTCTTCTGCAGCTTCCTCACCTCTCTCAGCCTTCAGAGAACTTAAGAGACTTACGAGAGTTTTAAGGCTTGCCTTGTAGCTCAGTCGGTAAATCTGCCCTCAATGCGGGAGACCCGGGTTCAATCCCTGTGTCATGAAGATCCACTGGAGAAGGAAATGCCAACCACTCCCAGTACTCTTGTCTGGATAATCCCACAGACATAGGAGCCTGGCAGGCCACTGTCCATGGAGTTGCAGAGAGTCAGATGCGACTTAATGACTAAATCATCATCAGGGTTTGCTCAAGATTTGGCTTTGGCTTAAGGGTCATTCAAACTTTTTCCGCATCATCAATAAGGTTGTTTCACTTTCTTATTATTCCTGTGTTCACGAAATAGCCCTTTTACTTTCAAGAACTTTTCTTTTGCACTCACAACTTGACTAACCAGCACAGAGTTCTAGTTGTCAGCCTATCTTGGCTGTCAACACACTTTCCTCACTAAGCTCATAATCATTTCTAGCTTTTGGTTTCAAGTAAGAGATACGCAACTCTTCCTTTCACTTGAACACCTGGTGCCTCAGATGGTAAAGAATCTGACCCAATGCAGTAGGCTGGGGTTTGATCCCTTGGTCAGGAGGATCCCCCAGAGAGGGAAATGGCAACCCACTCCAGTATTCTTACCTGCAGAACTCCATGGACAGAGAAGCCTGGCGAGCTACAATCCAGGGGTCACAAAGAGTTGGATACAACTGAGTGACAAACACACATACACTCAGAGGCCACTGCAGGGTTATTAGCTGCCCTAATTTCAATACTGCTGAGTCTCAGGGAATAGGGAGACCTGAGGAGAAGGAGAGAGATAGGGAATGGCTGGCTGGTGGGGCAGTCAGAACACACATATTTTACTAAGATCACTGCACTATCTCCTGTGGGCACGGTTCATGGTTACAATTAATTACAAACTCCGAAACAATGACAACAGTATTATCAAAAGTCACCGATCACAGCTCACTCTAAGAAATAACAATGAAAAAGTGTGAAATACTGCGAGAATCACCAAACTGACACAGAGACCCAGAGTGTGCAAATGCTACTGGAAAGATGACGGACACCTTCAGTGCAGGGCTGCCGCAGAACTTCAGTTTCCAAAAACTGAATTTGCAGGTACAATAAAACACGGTCTACTTGTATGCTAAAGTATCGACAATGGGCATTTTGTCAAACAGTTTAAGAAAAGAGAAGTTCTTTGTACTGCAATTGTAATTTTTCTCCAAGTCTGAGATTGTTTCAAAACAAAAGTAAACAAAAATACAAACAGAGACACACAAACATACATATATACAGGGAGTCTTCACTTTTGCAACTAGTGTTAACTGAAATTTGCGTACATCAGAATCCTGACTTCATAAGTGCACAACTCCAGAACAGGCATGGCAGTTTGCTACAGTGTGGAAATTGAGAGTTTTTTTAAAAATATAAAAAATTTTAACAAGATTTTGTACACTTAATTTCTACACTGAAGTATTTTCTACCTAATTTTATACAGAAATGTCACACACATAAAACTGTTAATAAAATCAGAGGTTTCAAAAACAAAGAAAAATGTTCTATTTCTTAAACTAGAGTAATGTTTTATTATTATTCTTCAGAATTTAGTTACAAAGTAGTCTTTTCAAACCATTCAAAATTTTATAAATGACAATTAAAATTAACCTTAAAACCTTGCACTGGCTCTGGAAAAGACACTTCCATTTGGGAATGATATCTCTGTCCAAAGATTCCTTTTCCCTTTTAACTACTATTTCCATCATTAATGGCAAGATCATACAATTCTTCCTTCAGTGTTTGGAAGAAATGATCATGAAGATACTAAATGAAAACTGCAAGGTCCAAATCAGAGTATGTTGTGTCTATAAAAGGAGAAGCCAAAAGAATATATATATAATCATTTGTGAAGACACAGAAGTTATCCAAAAGAATACATTTAGAAACTAAGGAAGGGACATGGATGGCTGGCAGACAGAGACTGGACGGACACTTTTACTGTTATCCTTCTGTTCTTCTACACTGTCCTGTGGGACTTTCCTAGTGGTCCAGTGGTCCAGAATATGCCACCCAGTAGGGGATACAGGTTCAATCCCTGGTCTGGGGAGGTTCCACAGGGCAGCTAAGCCTGTGTGCCAGAACTAACGAAGCCCTCGAGCCCATGCTCTGCAACAAGAGGAGCCGCCGCAGAGAGGGGCCCGCGTCCCACAGCTGAAGAGCAGCCCCAGATAGTAATCCCCACTTGCTGCAACTGGAGAAAGCCTGTACATGGTGAAGACCTCATACTGCCGTATATACATAAGTAAATTCTTAAATGTGTTAAGTAGGTAAGTAAATAAAGTATACTTTGTGAAGAAAATCTACTCAGAAAAAAAAAGGTCCGATTTAAAAAAAAAAAAAAAACAACACTTCAGACTAAGCAGATAGAACAAACTAAGCAAACTCACGCCATTGACTAGTAACTTTTCCAAATGAAATAATAATAAAAAATCAATTTTTACACTAAGGCTGTCAAAACTACATATATTTCAAATAATTTCATGTGATAAGGCCAACTTAAAGGCAAATTTTATCGAAAATAGAACTGGAATCTTCATTTAACTTCAAAAGCTAAGAAAGAAACTTTCAGATTTTTCCTAATTTATGTCTTAACATTTCAAAGACAGCATCCTTGAAGTTTAATACATGTTCTTGCCAATGTACACTCAGAAATATAACCAATCACATTTTCACGACATCTGTGTCTTTACACAGATGACGTGATTCAGAAAAATTAAAATTGTCAGAGAGAGATTATTGGAGTTGTTCAAGTTATCAAACTAGACACTTAACAAGTCTCTGTCTGGAATCTGGGGCCCACTGATCAATCCCCATACCACGCTTTCCCCAATCCATGCATGAGGTAGTTTAAAAACATCAGAAACAAGCTTACAGAACACTTACTGACACTAAACCCAACCCTTCAAATCCAGCAGTGTGCAAGGCTTCACTCTCTGCATGTACTATGGATTAAGATAAAATGCCAGATATTAAATATGCAGGTTGGTTACCCAACTCCTTAGTTTTCATTGTTTCTAATCCACTATTTTTTGAAAGCCAATATATGAACATAGTTAGGCACTAGGTGATACAGAGAAGAAAGTGTCCCTGGCATGACCCAAGTATTGTGATCACAGTCAAACAAAACCATGAGAGAAATGTGTTAAATGTCTACAAAAGGTGTAGCCCTAAGATACAGGAAGAATGTAAAGAGTATTCTGGAAAAGAATGAAAGAAGTCGTCAATAGATCAGCTGAATAAAATCAATTGGTACAGCAATAAAACAGATTCAGGTTCTAGAGACGACCCTGTTGAGAACACTTACAAAGGTTATCTTTTGTTTGGAAAGGCTATGGCCGAGCAATTACGAGTTACAAGGAAAGAAGTTCCCAAGGACTTCAGTGCCCCAACCAAAACCTTATGAATCATTAAAAAAAAAAAAAAAAATGCTAGCACAGAACACAACCTCGGAATGTGCAAGAAAGGTTCCAACCAACATTATTTGGAATGACACAACTACAATTCTACTGGGCAAGTACCTTTCAATGCAAGGAAAGAAACTGAAGAAATAAATAAAAGAAATTAACTAATATATAAATATCTTACAGACTCAAATCCTTAGTACCAGTATTTATGATGCTTTACATATTTATATATTTGTAACGTAAAACAATTCTGACTATTAGCGTAAAATATCAGCCCTATAATTTCAATTTAAAAGAGAATTAACAGCTAACCTAGACTTGTAATTTTAATTTGAATTTCACTATAAATAGTACTGAAACTTAAGATATTAATATGTACCATGCTTGTAAGTTTATTAAATGTTTTAAGATTTACCATAACATTTGTGAAGGTTTGTCTGAAAACTGAACTACTTACCAAATAGTGAATATATTAAGTTATTTAAACAGTTTTTTAAAGTTTTAAATATGTATGTAAAAGGGATGCAATATAGTTTAAGTCTCCTTTTAAAATGATTCCCTAAACTTACTATATGTATCTAAAAAGATTTGTTAAGTTGAACTTTAAAATTTAAGGGAAATTTGGGGTTTAAAATGTAACTTTGATAAACTACATACTAATTCTTTAAAACCAAAGGAGCTTCCAAATAATTATTTCTGTTTAGAAAAACCCACCTTCAAGGATACAAAATCCTACTTAACTCTTATTAATCCTTCAGTATCTACGTAAAATTCTTCCTTTTCCATGAAGTCTTTCCTCTTTTTCCTTTTACCCTATACTAGGCAAAAAGAAAATAAATGTGTCTCTATCATTCAAACTGCTAATTTATTCTATTCTAGTGGCATAACTTTATGAAAACTCTTCTTTCAGGAATCCACATCGCCTATCCAAGGGTCACACGCACTTTCAGAACAGGGACTGTGCTTTATACTGCTCTCAACCTCTAGAAACATCTTACACAAGGCAACGCTAGCACACAGTAACTATTGGCGGTGGATGAACTGAATTCTAACAATCTTCCATGCCTTTCCAAATGGACCATTACCTCTGTTATGTCCCAATGGTGTGAAAACTGATCCAAGTCAGTGAGGTAAAGTAGCACGGGAGAAAGCTGCGTCTGGATGACATGGGGCACTCCTCAAAGGCTCTGAAGCCAAGTCAGTTCCTCTTTTGAAAACCCTAATTTGAGTATAAAGAAATCCAATTTAAAATAAATCACAAAGCAAGTAACATTCTTAAGTAATTTTTAAAAAATAGACATGTATCTTCAAGTTAAATTCTTCAAGCTAACAAGCTATTTTCTCTGAATTTCTGTACTTTATGTATTATTTTAAAAAATGAAATGCCAGCGATGTAGTAAAATTCATATAATTATGTACACAAAGATTTGACCTGAATCAAATGTGTAATACATCAAGAAACAATATTATATCCCTTAAACTGAGGGCTTTGCCACCTTTATACTTAAATAAGTGTGAAAGACATAATCATTCTAATTAATGTCAGGTTTAAAAAAGCAAATGAACAAGAAAAACAATATGCTCCTTCATACATATACCAAACTCTGTATTCTTACATAATAGCCTTTCAAGTGTCTTAAAACTATTCCATCCCCCCTAAGTCTATTTCTTCAACAATTACTGTGTACTTCCTTCTACCTATTCCATATAATAAGATTTCTGATTCTCTTACCACCTCTATTACACCTAGTCTGACCTATACAAACAACTTGCCCAAGTCCCTCCTGAAAGACAGCTCTTAGAATGATCAGAATACGAGCACAATGTGGTCTGACCCTAGCTACCTGCTTTGATGTTTTCAGATCACTGTACTTCCATGAACATGCCCTAAAGAGCCATCATCTAGTTGGGAAGCCATATCACACTCCTGGCTGATTCCTAATGAGTTTCCTAAAACCACTAAACCCTTTGACAGGTACTACTAATTAAAACATAAAGCCCTCACATCCATCTCAAACGCATACATCCAAAACTATCAAACAAACATGTACAAGTCTACTTGTTACTTGTTTCTTTTATATAATATTTATCTTGCTACATTCAGCTCCTTATCAGAACTTTTCAAGCTATTTTTGGATTCTGACAACATATTTCAATAAGTCTCTTAATTTTAAGTCTTCAGAAAATTTCAAACACTGTCATCTTTATCATCCAGTTACAAAACAAAACTACCAAAGACAGTATGATCATTTAAAACAACAGTAATAATACTTACTAATCTAACACATCAAGACTCATTTTACTAATTTTTCTCTGACATCAATGGAAAGCAAAATATGGCTAATTAAAATGTGATGTTTTCCCTAACACACCGAACATGTTAAACATGCTTAAAATGGATATTCTGTTCCCCATCTTATTAAGCTATGCAGTGAGGTCCAAAACTTAGACCCAAACAGGTAAGACAGTAAATCTCAGGAGAATTTTCATACTAGGTTCTTTTCCTTTCCTTAACTTGGTGGATCAGGGCAGTTACCTGTAAGTGTTGAAAATAAGAAGCTGAAATAGTCCTCATTACTGATGTTCAACTGATCAATTCCATTCCATTCTTTCACTGAAGACTTCCATCCAGAAAATGATGATCTACAATAAACAATGGAGACCTAGTACTAGAAGTGACCAAATTGAAGACTCAGGAATAAAGCACAGAATATATGACTATTCTTTATGGAATACAAGTATAATTTAAGAGCTCAGTCAAAAATCCGTAGCATGTATCATCTTTACATGTAAGGGGGTTCAAGTATCGTAATATGGAAAATATAATTTCTAACATATGTTTATGTAAAGTTTCCTTGAAAAGCATAACCAGCCCACTTATATGGTACAACTGGAAAATTTTTCCACACCACTCAAAACTCAGTTTCAAGGAGCCAAAGTGAAGTTCTGCTTTTCAGTAGTAGGTTCAGCTGCTATGTATTTACTACCTCATCTTCATTTAAAAAAAAAAAAAAAAAGTCTTACCTTGTTTATATGAATGAGCTAAGTTTAAACAAGCTCCTGCTTCCTACCTAAACCTAACTAGGTAAAGAATACTTCAATTTAAAGCCACTCTGCAATAACTATGCACTCCTATACTTTGCGAGGCTTTATAACTAGTCTACGTCACAATACTGCAGCTAAAGTATTGGTAGTGGACTTAAGGGAATAGCTAAACATAAAGCAGCTTCTCATTAATGAAGATTATCTGGTTCCTGCTATGAGATCAGTTTCCAGTGATACCTTTAAAAACTCTCCTCAAAGTAAGACTAAGAAGGAATACAGCAAATGTCAGCCATGAATACAGCAAAAAAACAAAAAGCTGAGAATAATCAGATCCAAAAAGCTATCTTTTTGGATAGCTTTTTGTGACAAATTTTTTTTTTGGGACAAACTTTTATAATAGAAATCTGAATAAATGTCAAGACAAAATAAGGAGTTTCTAATTCAATGAGAAGCACTTTTTTTTTTTAACCACTGAAACAACTGTATTTATTAACATTCTTAAAAGTTGGGGAGTTAAAAATAATGGCAACATTTTTCTGAATCACTTCTACTTAAAGGACTTCTCTTTGCTTAAAGGGCTATGGGAGAGAATATCACAAGCTAAGAGGTTATAAAAAGTCAGAGATGCTCAATGGAAATGAGTACAAAATGGGTGATTAGAAAAGAAGCTAATATCCTCTTATACCCAGTGAACACTGTGCTGTCCAGTGGCTAAAAAGGGTAGCAAATCCATTTAAAAATCTAGTTTGGACAAAAGACAAGCAATGTATCACTCTGTCCTTAAAACTACAATGACCACACATACTGGCCACACCAGAACAGTTCTGAGACTAGAAGGGATGCTATATCAATTATGCTTGGACAACAGAAGCAAACCAGACCTGCTCCTGGCAGGCCAGCTCACATATTCACCCTGCTTCAAAACCAGGCTGAATTTCTCAGTAATTTCTCCCTTCTCTGGTATTTTTATCTAACAGCATAGACTACGTTTCCACATGCATGTCTCATGTTCCCCAAACCAGCTGTAAATGAACTAGGGGCAGAGAGGGCAAGAAGAGTAACGGTCAGCAGAACACCACAGGTAGATGGAGAGGAAAAACTCAAAAAACCTCTAAGTGAATAGTGAAAAAGGCAGGAACAGCAATTCTAAGTACAGTTTTTAAGACAAACTAAACACCAACAACTCTAAGGTGATGGGTTTTTCACACACTGAACAAACGGAGATGGTCTGGTGGTGACCTGCTCTCCGATGAACTTCCCCTGCTGGAGACAACAGTGTCAGAACGCTAACACCCAGAGTGAACTAGACCGCAGAGCCCAATTAATATAGCAGATGAGAATCAGAAATTATTGAAGGAATATTTCAGGAAAAGGAGCCTGCCAACAGTCCTTGGCACAGACGGAGCTGAGGAGTGGGATGCCTCAGGTGAACGGTGCAGGTGGGAGACAGTGAGAAAGCTAGCTGGTTTACCGTCACCATCAAGGACGGAGGGGAAAACCAAAGACGTGAAATAACCCAGGTGATGTCTAAGGAACGGTATTCCTTAGAAGAACATCATTCCTTAAGAATAACCGAACATTATTCTTCAATTCTAAATCTAGGAAAAGTGATGCAATGATAATACCACTGGCCTGGGAAAGTTGAAAAGGCCCCATCTTGTTTTAATTTTTAAAGAGATTAGTTTGAATAGGGACAATACATCTACAGAAAGAGAAGTCTACTAAGACTCTGTGCAAATGCTAAAAGGCAAAGTTTAACTTGGTACACTTTTAACTACATGACAACTTGCTTTTGATGATTATAAACTTCTATTACCATTACTTGTAAATTAATATTTTCTCAGTACTCACCACAAACCCACAAAAAATGTAAAGAATGACTTGTGAAAAAATCCTTGACCAAAGTTATTGAGCACAAGTCAATCGTAATTAATGCCAAAAAAGATACTAAATACAAGTTCTAAAGAGAATTAATTTTAAGAGGTGTTCAAAAGTCACTTTTAAATGAATGCCAAAACAGATCCTCCACAAGTTCTATCATGGGAAATGAGTGCCCTCTACTGGAAGTTAACAGTCATAAAACCACTTAAGTTAAATTGTATTTCTTAAAGACCTGGCATTTAGTACTGAACTAGACAAAGAGGGGTTTCATATATAGACAACATATTGCAAACAGCTCTCTTTTGCTAAAAGGAAAAAGTAATTATCAGTTATGAAGCACAATTTGGGCGACAACATTCAAACATACGTCTTATCCTGGTACGAAGAGACTGGCAAACAAAGCTAAAGAAAGTCTACTAATAAAGCGAGCCACTCCTGTTTAATTGGGGCAGAGGGTCTGCACAAGAAGCCACAAAGAAGCTAGTTTTTAAATTTTTCAGCTACAGCCCAGATTCAACTCCTGCCTAAAACTGTATCAGACCCTGGCCTTGAGCCACAATCAGTAACAAATGGCTGAATATGAAAGTACTATGCCTGATACAAACATTACATTTTAAAGGATACTTTGAACACTAGCAACATGAAACATTATTAGTTTTAAGACCTTTGAGAGTAAAACACCACAGTCACATTCTGGAAAGTAGCTCCTTGAAAAATTAAACAGAAAATTAACATATGATTCAGCAATTCTACTTCTGGGTATACAGCCAAAAGAATTAAAAGGATTCAAACAGGTGTCTGCACACCAATGTTTATAGCTGCATTATTCGTAACAGCCAAAAGGCAGAACAACCGAGTATCCATTAACAGATGAATATATCAAAATCATGAAGACAAAATAGTGGTAAACAAGGGCTGGGAGAAGGGGAAATAATCAGTACAGAGTTTCAGTCTGCAACGATGACAGTGCTGGAGATGAATAGTGGTAGCAGTCGCAGAACAGTGTGAATGTACTTAATGCCCCAAACAATTCTCACTGTATACCTAAAACTGGTTAAAATGGGAAGTTTTAGGTTATGTATATTTTGCCACACACACACACACCCACCCACCCACCCACAGATATTTTAATGATTCCCTGTCTGAGTCCGCAAGCTTTTATTTCACCACCTACATTGAACTGAGCTCCCTTCCAAAAAGAAAGACCTGTATTACAATTTCATAACACCAGAAGTTTTAAAACACAGCACTCTCATCCGTCACTGAATCCTTACTATGGCTACACACTTCTGATAATCTTAACCCTTGTTTCAATGCACCTACACAAATCACTGTATGTTTCTACCTGATGGTTCAGCGGTAAAGAATCCACCTGTGGTGTAGCAGAACAAGATTCAATCCCTGGGTCAGGAGGATACCCTGGAAAAAGAAACAGCAACCCACTCCAGTATCCTTGCCTGGAAAATCCCATGGGCAGAGGCGCCTGGTGGACTACAGCCCATGGACTTAGTGACTGCAACCATGACAATGCAAACCGCTAAGCAAACCACCTGGAACAGTCTTGCCCCAGTGACCTTCCTCTTACCCAGTATCATCAACAGTTTTAACTGCTGTTTTAAGAGCAAATGAAGGGAGGGGCGGCATTTTAAAAAGTCAGTTCATAAACTGCCAGTGACAGGGGAAGGGTGAGGGAGAAGATTATACACTTGAAATACAGCTCACTTTAGCATGCTACCTCATGTGCAGTATCCCGATAAGCATGGCAGCCAAATTTGCACTGAGTCTTCCCATAATACAGCAGTAGCTTAACCGAGAAAGCAAGTCAGCAGGCAGACTGGGTAGAAAATACACAAGCTGGACCAAAAGCTGCTGAGACTCTGCTGACAGAACCACCACTGTGCCTTCTTGTGGATCTAGTGAGGCAGGAAGACAAGTTAAATTTTAAAAGATATACAAACAAGAATTAATAAAGAAGACTGACCATTTTCACTGTGCTATGTTGAATTCTAACATATCAACTACATGAAAAAAAAATATATATGTATGGCTTAAGGTACTGCCTAGAGTAAGACTGAATACAATCATTATTTAAAGATAACATTTAACACTCGATTTCATAATATTCAAATGTGTTATTTGAAATAATAATTGATGGAGTTAAAGGTATTAGAAACAAAGCAAAACAGTAAAAAAAAAAAAAAAAAAAAAAACAAGCACTTTTGCCAAACAGGGACAATTATAATATCAACCTAATCCGGCCCCATCACTTCATGGCTAATAGATGGGGAAACAGTGGAAACAGTGGCTGACTTTATTTTTCTGGGCTCCAAAGTCACTGCAGATGGTGACTGCAGCCATGAAATTAAAAGATGCTTACTCCTTGGAAGGAAAGTTAGGACCAACTCAGATAGCATATTAAAAAGCAGAGACATTACTTTGTCAACAAAGGTCTGTCTAGTCAAGGCTATGGTTTTTCCAGTGGTCATGTATGGATGTGAGAGTTAGACTGTGAAGAAAGCTGAACGCAGAACAATTGATGCTTTTGAACTGTGGTGTTGGAGAAGACTCTTAAGAGTCCCTTGGACTGCAATGAGATCCAACCTGTCCACCCTAAAGGAGATCAGTCCTGGGTGTTCATTGGAAGGACTGATGCTGAAGCTGAAACTCCAATACTTTGGCCACCTGATGCAAAGAGTTGACTCGTTGGAAAAGATCCCGATGCTGGGAAAGATTGAAGGCAGGAGCAGAAGGGGACAACAGAGGATGAGATGCTTGGATGGCATCACCGACTTCATGGACATGTGTTTAGTTGGGCTCCAGGAGTTGGTGATGGACAGGGAGGTCTGGCATGCTGCAGTTCATGTGGTTGCAAAGAGTTGGACACGACTGAGCAACTAAACTGAACTGAATTTAAAACCAAAGACTTATCTGAGTATACACACACACTCCTATATATAAGCAATACTGAAAAATACAGATTTTTAAATACCACACACAAAAGGTAGACACAAACCAACGTTTGTCATTTAATAAATGGGTAAATATAAAGTGGTGTATATTCAACAGTGGAATGTTACTCAGCATTAAAAAGAAATACAGTACTCGTATATGCTCGTAAATCCTAAGAACAGTATGCCAAGTGACGGAAGCCATACTGAGAAGATCCACATCACACAATGTCATCTGTGAGAAATGATGAAAACAGGCAAATACAGAGAGACAGAAATGGTGAGCAGTGGTTGTCAGGAGCTGAGGTAGGAAGAAATGAGGAAATAGGGATGGACTACTAATGGTAGAGTTTCTTTTTGAGGTGATAAAAATATTCTGGAATAAGATAATAGTGACTATCGCACAATCTTGGGAATATGATAAAAATTAATGAATTGCACAGTGTAAAATGGCCAATTTTATGGTATATAAACTGTGTCCTAATAATAAATACTAATTATACATATGCATATATGTATATTTTTATTGATATTTTTGCTAAAAGAATGAAAAGGTTTCAGGGGTGAGTGAAACGTTAATATATGAAAGCCATACAAGATCTCAATAACGATTAAATAAGTAAAATTTGCCATCAAAGTTTCAAAAGAATTCTATAAAAATACCTGATCAGTTTTGAATTTGTGAATTTCGTGGCTTAAAAGATAATTTAAGATCTGAAGAAACATCTACAACCTTTAGTTTTCTTAAACTATTGTATTAAGTAATACTATTGAAAATGAATTTACTGTTTGATATTTTATTCATTTTACCATGGTACAAATAATGTATAATTTGAAGGAAAAGTAAAACCTAAAGATCTCCCCTTTGAAACATTGTTCTTAAGTCGGGGTAGACCAATTATTACATACACAGGTAAACAACACTCTTACCATAGATTCGGAGAGCAGTAACTTGTAAACTTTTGAGTAGCTCTTTATTTGCTCGGGCTGCAGCAGTATGGATAATGTCAACAAACTGTGTTGAAAGCTCAGGATTTCGGGAGCCGAGATGTTCAAGCTGCAGTGGTAAACCAGCCAACCAACGTGATAACACTTTACTACGGTATCTAAGGCCATCAAAGAAAAGGGAAATACACCACATTTATTTAAACATTTGAGAGCCTATAAGATGACTGGCATACTATATTCATCTATAGTATTCTCTAAGGTTTTACCCACTGTATTTTAAAAGTTTATGTAGTTTGGGGCACTATGTACATTGTAATTTTATCTTAAAGGACACAGGCTCTACTTAGCTTGTGAACTATTTACACTAATTTGTAATGACCGTTTTACTATATTAAGTCATTTATGCATTCAGTATAGGGTGCCCCCACATTAAGTGGCTTCAAACTTGGGTTCTTTCCATTCTTGCACATACTTGCTCACTCTCTAATGTCTCATCTTGGACACGGCAATCACTTTTGCTGTCCCCCAAGAGTTCAGTGATTTACACACAACCTTTGGAGTCTACCAGACTTGAACTTAAGTCTCAGTCTGGCTGCCCTTTAACAGCATGACACTCACCAACTTATTTAACCTAAGCTTCCTTCTATAAGGCAGAAACCAACAGTACCTACATAAAAGTATGAGAATTACTGAAAAATTAAGAAAAGCACCTGACTCACAGTAAAGACTTGAATATGTTCTAACAACTACCTATGTATGCTGAGGTACCACAAATCCCGTTATCTTTCACCCAAACATCTCTTCCAGACTATCCCAAGTAAACCTCAAACTCACCACATCTAAGACTGATTCCTGAGTTCTACTCTTCGTGTTGTCTGCATCACCAGACAGCACCAAACCAAGCTGGACACTTTTGCTCTTTAAGATACCGCCATTTAAAAATTTATTGAAACATTTTTGACACCCAGTATTATGTTAGTTTCAGGTATGTATCACATAATAGTCTGACATCTGTACACATTGCAAATGGTCACCATACGTCTAGTAACCACCTGTCCTAATAAAAGTTACTGGTCATATTCTTTATGCTGTATATTATATCCCCATGACTTATTTACTTTATAACTCAGTTTGCACCTTTTAATCTCTTTCACCTATTGTACACCTCTCCTCTTCTACTGCCCTCATTCTTATACCATGTGTCCCAATATGTCACTAAGGGCCGGAGGTTAAACCTCCATAATTTTTATGGGAAGCAAAACAAAATTCTGAGGCTGCTACAGGTGGTTCCAATAATTGTCCTTTAGCTGTTAAGCAGACAAGTGGAAATATATGCTCAAAGAGACTTTTACCTTCTCAGTTATGTGTATAAAGGTTACTGAAACTATTATGTATGCCTTTTTATTTAAAAAAAAATAATAAAACCAAAAAGGATAAAAAGAAAATTTTCTCCAAAGATTTAATCACCCTATCATCTTATTCATACAGATTACAAAGTAACCTGGTAAGAAAAAGAAAAGCAAAATAACAAAGGAACTGTACCGGATTCTGTAAGATCTCAGTTCTTCTTTTTGATAGCTTTTACTGAAAAACTTCAGTAACAAAGTCGGAACTGGAAGGAGAAGGCCTCTCTGCTGATACAATGTATAAACAACTGCCTTTATGAGAGACTCTGTAGCCTCTAAGAAACAAGAGAAAACAGCTGCATGTGAGTCAAAATGTTTCTTCACCAGCACCATAATTCTTCTAAAAAGCACAGAAGCACCTTGTTCCTATGAGGAAGCAGATTTTAGCCACAAACTGATGACTACCATCAAAATCCTACATCAATGGCCTAATAAAAGAGTCAAACCAATAGGAGATTACAGTACAAATTTTCCTAAGAGACAACAAACCTAGGAAAGGACAACAAATACCACAATACTAGAAAGGTGGATAAGCCAGGAACCAAACAGCAAAGTTCTGCTTGAATGAAAAGAATTAGTAAGTCACACTAAAAACTGACTTAATGCAACATAACTTCAAGTTACAAGAAAGGTAAAGAGATAAGGATCCACCAATTTCTAGTCAAACTAGATCAGAAAAGTATTTCTTTATCCTTAGGCTCAATGTCATTTCCTATTAATAAAACTTACCTTCTTTCACTCCAACTATGTAATCTAGTAGAAAACCTACCCATCAGCTTCAGAGTGGACCTACCCACCGAAAAGGGGGTGTTCTCAGCCATCAGGGTTCAAGCAGACATTCCTTCATGATTATGCTGGCTACCTTTTATGGCTCGAACGTAAATGACTATGAAATGTTTGACAGGTATGAACTCAAAATTAGATGCTCAACATTAACAGTATGCATAAGAGCCCCTCTCTTAAGTAAGGACAGAGCATTGACACCCACCTCTGTCTGACTGCATCTGCATTAACCTCCAGGAGACACCAAGCAATCTGTTCAGCTGCTTACTGTTTAGCCTAGACCCATCTTCAAGGGTTTCTGTTACAAATTTCCTTATCCTTTCTATCCAACTGGAATCCTTCTGCAAAGTTGAGGCATTTGCCAGGGAGACCATGATATCAGACAGTGTTAAATTCAGTAAAAGGTGATCTACATTATTCGAGAGAATCGTGCAATGCTTGATGCTAAAAACAAAGACACACATAACTGTTAAGTGTTGTATCTACCATGCCTGTTTCACTTAAACACTTAACTATTCCTCCCAGAATGAACTGTCAAGAAGGTAAGTATATTAAAGCGACTGTAAGCAAACCATTCATTACAGAATCAGAGTTGTTAAGGCATAAATTAAGAATGCATACTGCTCAGTTCATTACCCAAGTTGCTATTCACACAAGAACTACAGGCCCTTGAAACATGGTGTGGTAATCCTAGATGTACTACAGGGATAAGAACACTTGAAAACTTCAACACACTTGAAGATTTTCGTTAAGCAGATATTTATATTAGGATGAAACTCACGACAGACCTTGATTCTGCTTCTAACTAATTTTGACTTGACAGAATCACTAATTTCTCCTGGCCACAATTTCCTTATATGTGAAACAGGAGACTGGTCTAGATAAGCCCAATTCTGAAACAATTTAATTTTATGACTCACATATTACAATCACTTTTTCTAACAGATTATCTTAAGAAAAACAAAATTTGCAACTTAGGATAAAAACCACTAGATATATAAACACTATATAAACACAGTGTAGATTTCAGGCTACACTGCATTCAACAGCAGAGCCTATTTATTCTCATGTTCAGAAACATGTAAAGTTGATTAAACTAAAAAAATACCTGAAACTAATTTATTTTAAAAGAAAGTTAACCCTGGATTAGGCATGACAAAGGACACAGTCGTAAGGAACCACAAATACAAGGGGAGGGAAATTTTTAATATTTGGTGTTATTAGGGTATCAAATGTAGGGTTAGGAATGACAAATGGGACCAGATCACAAAGAGTTGAAAACTAAGGACACTAAAATCAATTCTGCAAGCACAGGAGTAACATAGTTGAAAAGTTCTTTCATTTCTGCTGATGAAAAAGAAAATATCAGTTACAAGACTCTAAACAAAGAAGTAGTTGTATGTCTACTTGAGCAATACAGGCAAGACGTGACAAGCTCAAGAAACAATGCTGGTACAGACTAGGAGAAAGGGGGATGTATAGCAAGAATAAAAATTAGCTGGATTTGAAGTCTGCTTAAATGCATACATGTATGTGAGCTTTTAGCTGAGCTGGTAAAGAATCCGCCTGCAATGCTGGAGACCCCAGTTCGATTCCTGGGTTGGAAAGATCCTCTGGAGAAGGGGTAGGCCACCCACTTCAGTATTCTTGGGTTTCCCTGGTGCCTCAGTTGGTAAAGAATATGGCCGCATTGTGAGAGCCCTGGGTTCCATCCCTGGGTTGGGAAGATCCCCTGGAGAAGGGCATGGCAACTCACTCCAGTATTCTTGCCTGGAGAATCCCCATAGACAGAGGAGCCTGGTGGCCTACAGTCATGGTGTCGCAGAGAGTCGGGACCTGGCTGAGTGAGTGAGTAAGCACAGCACAGCCCAGCAAAAAACTGGGAATTCTATCACGGAAAGAGAATGAATGAAAACTGGGACAGATGAGTAGCAATCTATACTACAAACCCAAAACTACTGGTAGGTTCTTTGCCCAACTGTTCAGTGCCCAAAACCAAGGCACATTTTATACTAACCAGACCACACAAAAACTCAACTGCATCATTTATTCACCACAGGTAGAGCTTTTGAAGATCTACTTACCTATTACTGTCTGGAAGGTGTCAACAGACATTCAAAAGTTGGGAGAATTCATCCTGCTCCTCCAAGAATTTACACAAAATTTTAAAGTCTAAATACACTGACCACCAATTCTATGAGGGAGACAGGAAACTGGGGAAACTCATTTTCAGCAATGATAGAGGAGGAAATTAGAACTGATTCCCGTCCTGAAAATAACTTTAAAAGCTGGATGAAATAGTTTTTAACAACTCAAAAGCATTCAAGAGGTAACAAGGTGATGAACAATTGCTGGGTCCCCAAAATAAAGCAAGATCACAGTACTCAGGTTCCAAGGGCTGTGGAACCAAATACCCAATTCCAACGAAAAGGCTGGAAAACGGAACTAACCTTTCAGAGGCCTCACAGGGAAAAGTCAAACTCCAGAGCCAGACAAACATGGGGACTCTGGTATATTATCCCTACTTCAAGCTGAACCTGTAAGGGCTCCCTGCCAGAGTAACGGTGAACTGGAAGTAAAAAGAGCTCTTACATAAAACAATCCCAGTTATACATCATCTCAGTAGTTAACGCAACAATTTTTCCCAACTAGATCTATAGATTCAACACAATTCCAATCAAAACCCCAGCCAGTTACTTTATAGTTATCAACAAAATGATTTCTGAAGTTTACACACAAAGGCAAACACTAGACTACCCAACACAAGACCAAAGCGGAACAATGTTGGAGGACTCACACCACTCGATTTCAAGGCTTACTGTACTACAGTAATCAAGACAGCACAGAACTGGTGAACGAACAGACAAACATAGGTCAGTGGAAGAGCCCCAAGACAGGCCTACAAGTACAGTCAACTGATGATTTCAGACAAAGGAGCTGAAGCAATCCAAAAGAGAAACAAGTGTCTTTTTCTGCAAACAGTGCTGGAATAACTGGACAGAAACTCTAGAACTGAAAAATAAAAATAAAACAAATTCAACAAATGTATGTTTGAATGAGACAAAGAGAAACAAAAAATTCAGTAAGTGGGTCTTATATACAATCAATTAGTCTTTAAAGGGAAGGAGAAAAATGGCATTAATATTTTAAAGATGAGAATTTTTCAGATGTGTTTAGACACTTCACTCAAGATCTCAGATTTAAGAAGCTCACTGAATTCCAAGGAAAATCAATAAAAAAGAAAACCACACCTGGATACATCATTGTCAAACAGCAGAAAATAAAAGACAAGGAGCAAAGTCTTATGGGGGAGGTGGGGGGGGTGGGGAGGGAAGTAACTTTTATAAAGTAGCAACAGTTCAGACTCATAGCGGACTTCCTAACAGCAGTGGGAACCAACAGAGCGAAGCGTTGCAGTCAGTACGGTCAGTACGCTCAAACAAGAAAACTGCCAAGCTCAAGCACTGTGCTCTGTTAAAACAGTCCTTGGAAATAAAGGAGAATACATATATTCTCCTTCATTTTATATTATATATATATATATATATATATATGTATGTATGTATTTGTGTGTGTGTGTGTAAATCCTCTAGCAGCTTCTAAATAAGTCTAATGAAGAGAGATGAAAAAAATGAAGAGCAAAAAAATAGAATATACAGATAAAACTCAGATGGTGGATACAAGTTCTCCAAAAATATTAATTTTTGCTTGAAAGTTCAAATTTTATCTCTAGCACAGACACTATTTTCCTGAAACTGATAGGCTTATTTTTTTCATTTCTGAGAAAATATCTACAAATACCCAAGTCTGAATAAGCATAGTTAGTCATTTAAATTAAAATCATGTCCATTGCAGAAAATACAAACAGAATGACAAGTGCATTTCCTCGAGACAACCATCATTCTTTGGCATGCAGCCAAAATACTTCAGGCACACTTTCCATTTCACCACACAGAATATTAAAATTACGTGTTTTCAAGGATTGTGACTTAATAAGATTAGTAATTTTTTACTTAATTAAGAACAATTTTAAGTGAAACTGGCATGTTCTTTTAAACTGTGAATGCATAGTGGTGAAGAATACTGTTAACCCTCCATACCGTTCTGCCTCCACATATTCAACCAACTGCAGATGGTGTATCATGTGTATGGATTGTGGCTTTCTGAATCCATAGATGCAGAATGTGTATTTGGAGGGCAACTTGCTTCTGGATCAGTGAAAATACCACGTATGACACTATGTCTTTACACAAAACTCAGACTGTACAACAAGAAGAGTGACCCCTCACATAAACCAAGGACTCCAGTGTAAATGATGTATCACTGAGGTTTGTATTTTACAACAGATACACAACTCTGGTGTGGGATGCTGACGTGAGGGAGGCTGTGCATCCATGGGGGTAGGAGTAGTGTATGAGGACTCCGTACTTTCTGTTCAATTTTAATACGAATCTAAAATTGCTCTAAAAAATGAACTCATTTAAAAAAAAAAAAAGGAATGAAATGCTAGTAGTGCCACAACATGAATAAACCTTAAAGATATCATGCTAAGTGAAGTTAAGCCAGACATAAAACAGTGTTTTCAGTTTCTACTGATACATGGTACCAGAACAGTCAAATTAATAAAGGGGAAAAATGCAATAGTGGTTCCCAGTACCTGGAGGGAGAAGAGCATAGGAAGCTGTTATTTAATGTGTACCGAGTTTCAGACTGGTAACATGAAAAATGTGAAATGTACTTAATGCCACCAATCAGTACACTTTAAAAATGGTTAAAATGCTAATTTTTATGCTATGGACATCTTACCACAATGAAAATAATATCTTTTGTAACTCCACAGTTCAACCCAAGATTAAAAATAATCTAGACATCAGGTCAAAATTGAAGACCACCAGCTTAGGCCACATTGGCTCCTCTAACTTGAATCTGTGAATTTAATAGATAGCCTCCAAAGGCTATCTGAGAAATATTCAACACGCTTCCTTATGGAAGTTCAAGAGCAGCCTGCGGACCCTCAAAACAAATCACTAGGGAAATTTATGGTAATACTGTCAATCCACTTTTGTTAAAAATGCCACAATTTCACCACCTCAGTGTCTTCATCGTTAACTCCTTTTTCACCTTCTATATCTTAGCACAAATCACTACCTAGGCAGGCAGCCCTCCCTAGGACCTATGCCCCCCATGAAAGAGCAGGACCAGCTCCCTACTATACTGATATACTTTTATTACCCTACATTCTTTTTCCTAAGTGCCTTCAACATATTAAGTGCCCAATAAAGTGAATAATGACAGTACACCCATATGCTCTTGAGTAGTTTACTTACATTTAATGGTCTACCAAATTCCAAACATCCTTTTATTTAATCTCATTTTGATGAAAATTACACCTGAAACCTCTTCCTTGACAACATAAAAATCTCATGTAATTATATTCACGCATTGAAGGATATTCTCAACCTTATCCATGGACCTGATTAAAAACTTCTGTGTTAATAAGAAAACTATCTGGAGCAAGTAACAACTCACTTGCTCAAGAAAGTATCTCCATATTTGATTCTCTGTCACCTCCAACTCCAGAAACTCTAAATTAATGGTCCTAAAACATGGTTTTGATCCAACCAATAATAGTCTTCAATGCCTAAAGGATCAAGGATGAAAGAGAAATGAGAGTCAGAGACAAAAAATGACTTTCAGCATTAAAGTTAGTCATCAGTAGAAACCAATTTGATCCAGGTCTGTCCCATGTCCTCCATTATGCAATTTTATAGCTTTCTCATACCCTATAATATCTCCTTCCGTTACTGCAATCATCCCTCACTTCACTTCTGCCTGCTAAAATCACATTCACATTAAAACACTACTCTCCAACACTGCCTTGTCTGTTTATCCTAACAAGGATCTGTCTTCTCCTATTAATTCCTATAGCATTTCTTGACTATAAAGTTCTAATGACACTTAAATATGCCTTGTGTGAAAGATGTAGATTCATTTTTCTTCCTGCAAGTTATTGAGCTTTTGTTTCTCAGCCTTAAAACTACCCTTCCACGCTCTTACTTTGTGATCCTGGGGGTGAGTCACATTTTCTCCTTTACAGTTTGCTTCTTGTTAGGCTCTGCCAATAAAGTGCTTGTTATTGTTTAGTCACTAAGCTGTGTCAGACTCTTCAGCAACCCCGTAGACTACAGCCCGCCAGGCTCCTCTTTCCATGGGATATTCTAGGCAAGAATACTGGAATGGGTAGTCATTTCCTTCTCCAGCAGATCTTACCAACCCAGGGATTGAAATCTGTCCCTGCACTGGCAGGAGGGCTCTCCACCACTGAGCCACCTGGAAGTCAAGGGGTACTTGAGACCAGAAAGCTGGAGGAGGAAAATGCGGCACTTTCTGTTTGCTTCCTAGTCCTATTTTTTGCTTCCTTTTGCCAGCAGTGCAACCCAACCACTCTTCAGGCCAGCAGCAGTTCATTCTAGCAGCCAGAGTTGGTTCCAGTCTGTATCTTCCTGACACAGAACCAGTATCACCGTGCCCCTAGAACACCAGCGCCAGCCAGCAGAACCCTCTTCGCTGAGCCCTGTACCCTTACCCCACTGGGCCCCTCTCCTGATCCCAAAGACATTAGTCCCAGCTGAGTGCAAACCCCTTCCTCGAGGCCTGAGTTTGGGCTGCAGCCTTTCTTTCCAGCCACTTGCCCTCTTCTCTTTGCTCTCCGGTCAGGAGGCAGTGGTGGCTTCCGACAAGACCTTGCTGTTCCCTTTTGTCTTTCCACTATTAAGTGGAAATGCCTAGTTAACAACCGGTTGTATTAAATTCTCTGTGAAAATCACTGGTATGATTTCCATCTCATGACTAGAGTCTGACACACATTTTTATCAATTTTAAGATTTTGTATTGATTTTTGCAATTTATGAATCACTTAAGAGATCAAAGAATATACCTTAGGGCATCTAATTATCTGTCATAATACTTTACTTACAGTGAGAGACCAAAAAACTTCAGTGAATGAAGTTTATCTGCCTACAACATACTTATCACTTCTGAGCATATCCTCTGAACTCTGCCCAAAGAGCCTCACTGATTCTCCAAGTAGTTTCTTCCTTTTGATAAGTTTAAGAACCTTCTGACAAAGACTTTAAAATCTGTTCAAGCGTTTGCTCATTTGGGGAATTGCACCTTGAGTATCTGTATCTGCTTGTCAAGTTTTATTTGGTAATTTGTTTTTACGTTTATCTGCTCTTACTTCAGGTAAACATTTCAAATAACTTCCAGGCTTACACTTTTCCAGTGAAACTTCATCCATAATTTGTTCTTTTCACTTATTTTAAAAAAGAGAACTGCTTTTCTTCAATTATCCCTCTTCCATCAGGATACTGATAACAGTTACATTACGCTTCCTTGTGTATATAAATGAGAGCAGAAACTAGTGATGTTATGCTCTCAAAGATTCAGTAATTACACAGTGCCTCTCACAAACAAACTATCCACTCTAAGCAAATTTTTATTAAATTCTTATCTATACAATTTGATAACTGACACTCATTTAGCACAAAACATTCACTTCACAGATTAAAAATAAAAATAAAAACTAAGTAAAATTGGAAGTCCAGGGCTTAAAGTGACTTGTTTAAGATCAGATACTACAGCTTTTATCTTTACGTCACAGTCTAGATAACAACTACTTGCAGTGTACAAAGTTCAGTGTGAGACTGTTTTCTGAAAATGTCAGGTTAAACAGTGGATGAGAATGGCAATATCTTTTATTTGTCCCTTTCCTTTTTTTGCTTGGTTATTTCTTTTAAGGCATATGGAAAATTACTCCTAAAATGGTGTTTGAAATCAGTAAGGTAATTCTTTCAAAGCCATGACTCCTAGTAAAATAAGCACAGATTAGAAAATCTGTAAGAAACAATAACTTAAAATAGCAAATAAGACTTTAAGCAGAAACTTAACAACTTGTCAATATTCACTTACAAATTTACCCTTATAACACACCTTTTGCTAATGATATAATATGTAAATAAATCTTAAAATCTGAATAAACTGTTAGGCCATCCAACTTTCACCCACAGTTCTTTTTGGTGCTTTCATTTTTACATTCGTTTCATCTACTTAAAATGAGAAAAAAAGGGAGAAAGTAAAATTTAATAAAATTCTGATTTTGAACTACTAATGCAATATTTATAAAGTATACAAGAAAATCTTCTACTTAGTGTTCCATTTAAGAGTAACCATATTCTCTAGAAATTCTATTGCTCATTAAAGACATTTAATACCTTCACAAATCAATGTGTTTGTCTAAATTCTTCAGCAGTATTCTTCAATGTATCATGTTCTCCTACCTGAAACACTGATTCCCTACTATCCAGAGGACCAATCATTCCAGTCTGCCAGTGGCTGAGGGGTTGCTTGGGATATGGGACATGAGACACTACAATAGCTAGCTCCAGCTCTAGCAAACCTGGAGGCCAAACTCAGACCATAAATCAACAGCTAGCTATTGCAGCATATCTCCTTAGTTACCTTCACTGGGTTTTCCTCTTTTTCTTAACCTAAAAATGTGTCCTTGACAACCTCTGGACTTCTACTAGGTATCTTAAACTTAACATGAATAAACTGAACTCTCCTATGGGCAGTCACATCATCATCTGGACCACAGTACAGGCATCACCCCTGCTCCTCTTTCCTTAACTACATACACCAGCATTCCTGCTGGTTTCACCAGAATCTGGCTGCTTCTCATCACTTCAACCACCACCTGCCGTTCGACTCCAAGCCACCATCACCTCTCACTTAAGACTGCTGTCTCAGGCTCCCAAAGGCCCTCATGCTTTTCCTCTTGCCCCCCTAAACTTAACTCTCTACACGGCAGCCAGGGTGATCTTTTAAAACACAAATCCTACTTCACAATATTACAGGGAAGGATAAAGGAGATAATATATATAAAGGAAGGACAGGTCATCCATGGGATCAATGATCTCAGTTGGGCCCATTTTGCTAGAGTTGGAGAGTGAGGGCATGGGGGTTTTTAACTGTTTTATTTGTAAATCTGGCATATTAAAGTTAAATAAACATAATTTAGATCATGCCACTCCTCTGCTCAAAACCCTCCAATGTCTTTTCACCACACTCAGGTTAAAATTCTAAGTCTTTACCACAGACCACAAGGTACCACATGATGTGGCTACTGTCCGTCATGTCCCCCCTCATCACCCACCATTCTCCCAGGACCTCACTTGCACATGCCTTGCTGCCATTCCTCAAGTATGTCCAATCTGTTCTCACTTCAGGGTTTTGCACTTGCTGTTCCCTGTGCCTAGAAGGGTCTTCCTACAGGTCTTCACAAGACTTGCTCCTTCTCTTCATTCACTGACATGCAAATATTAAGAAGGCATTTCCTGACCACCTAGTTAACAGGTACCTCCCCGCACACTGTTTCATTACATCTTCTCTCTTACCCACTTTCATCTTTCTTCCTAATGATGACATGATGGACATCAGCTATTTGTTTGCCATCTCTCAACCCCACCAGGAGCTAAGTGTTTGCCTTGTCAGTCATGTTTATCTCTGTATTCCCAGAGTCTAGACAGAACCTAACTCACTGCAAAGCAGCACTATTCAAAAGACCTTTCTGCAGTGACAGAGCCATTTTGTTCTTGTATTTGTGCTGTCCAATACAGTAGCCACTGCCACCTGAAGCTACTAAGCATCTAAAATGTGACTACTGTTTACTGAGGAACTGAATTTTAATTAAACAGCCAAATTTATAGGTGCTCAATTAACCTTTGCATCTAACTCTTTCTCACAAATTCTGATCTTCATGGTAAAAACAAAACAATAAGGAAAGATTTACACTGAACGCAGCAAGCATTAAAATACAAAGCTAGGACACAACAAAATCTCTATAGTGTATAAAATTATACTACTGACCTAAAGTTAATAATACAGGACTCCAAAAACTGAAGTTAATTAAAAAGTTAACATTACATTGTATTTTAAAACACTGTGTGTTTTAAAAATATTAAATACAGTATACTTTAAATTAAGGATCCTAAGGATACAAAGAGTGTATTACAAATAAACCACCTCAGTCAGGATCTGAGTACTCAACCACTGAAAATAAGATTTAATATTAACTTGAGATTTCTTTCCAAAGATGAAAGATTTCAAATTCCTAAAAAGCTTTACAATAAAAAATACTTGGGCAAAAATGAAACTTCTCAATTATGCAGCAAATACAAACACACTATATGCGTTTAACAAAACTTAAAAAGTAAGCAGTCAGTTACCCTAAGGTTGCACCCTAATACAGATGCCAATTTATCAACAGAAAACCTACACATTTTGAGAGAAAAGAGCTACAATTCAGCCTGTGGTGCATAATTAGAATTTAAGACCAAGAAATGCCATTTCATTCCTCCTAAAGTTTGAACTTTGACCACTCAATACTTTAAGTACTAAGCTATAACTAAGGTGAATGAGAAAGTGGAACTGACAGCAGGAATGGTAATGAAAAATAAACTAACAGACATTTTAATGTAATCTGGTGTAACATACATATTTATACTTTGTCTGCAAAGTAATAGATTTACCTTATTCAGTTATTATAGTTCAAATCTGCCGTGGTAAATTAGAGAACTCTGCCAATGGATGCTTTTAAATACTATTTCAGTTTGAATTTGCACCATACCTGCAACTGCAGCTTACCTACAGTAAAGGTTAACTTTAAGAAATATTTTCCGATTTATATCCTTTATCAAGAAAATAGAGAGAGACTGAGTAACTCTCTTGGTAAATGTCACATTGCACTTGAAAAGATGTGGGTTATTTTCAAATATCTTTTTATGTTGGTTTCTAACGTAATTCCACTGTGATAAGAGAACAGACCCTGTGTGATTTCAATACCTTTAAGACCATGAAATTTTTGCACGTTGTTTTATGTCCTTGGATAAGTTCCAGAGTCTCCCAATTTACAGTCTATGGGAACTTGAATAGAATTTGTGTCCTACTGTTGTGTAAAAATTGTATAAATCTTAATTATATTGAATTGGTTCATAGTGTTTTTCAGGTCTAGTATATCATTCTATTTCTCTACATATTCATTCTATTAATTTTTGAGAGTTTGATACTAAAACTCCAACTAAAAATCTTAATTTATCTCCTTAAAAAATAATTGTAATATACAGTGTATTTTCCAAGTCTCCTGTAAATGTGTTATCATACTTTCAGAATTTAAAAAATTGAAATTAAAAAACTACTATGTATGAAGTAAATAAACCCCAAGGATGTATTGTACAGCACAGAAAAAATAGTCATTATTTCATAATAAAATGGAGTATAATCTGTAAAAATACTGATTCACTGTATTGTATAACTGAAACAAATGTAACATTATAAATCGGCTATGTGCTCATGCATACTCAGTCTCTTCCATCACGTCTGACTCTTTGCCACCCTATGGACTACAGAACACCAGCTCTTCTTTCCATGGGACTCTCCAGGCAAGAATACTGGAGTGGGTTGCCCTGCCCTCCTCCAGGGGATCTTCCCGACCCAGGGATTGAACCCAAGCCTCCCGTGTCTCCTGCATTGTAGGCGGATTCTTTACTGCTGAACCACCAGGGGAGTAAATCAACTATATTTCAATATAAATACCCTCCTCAAAAGAGAGACTGAGTAGGAAGATAAAGATCAGAGAATCTTAAGTGATACATCAGCCAAGAACCCTGATTTAAACAAAGAAGCTCATTTATATATTATGGCAATCAAGGAAATATGAACACTAGATCTTTGATAATATTAAGGAATCGTGGATAATGATAAAGGAATTTAAATTATTTTTTTAAAAGACTCACTGCCTTTTAAGAAAACATGCTGAAACATTTATGGATGAAATGATGGTATAAGATGATTTGCTTTGCTTTGCTTTAGGATTTGCTTCAACCATCTGTATGAAGGGTTGGGGGGTGAGGTGGGTCGAGCAGAAATAGAAAAAGCTTGTCCTTGAGCTGAAAACTTGGAGCTGGAGGATAAGAGAATATGGAGATTTGTGTTCTATTTTTGCGTGTGAAATTTTCTACACTATAATCTTTAAAAAAAGAAAAAAAGAAAAAACTAGTAGAGCCATTTTTTTTTTTTAAATGCAAGTAGGTCATAAGAGAGTAAGAAGATTTCCAATAATGAATTAACAACCTGCAAATAGCTATATATTATGGTTATCCTACTGGAAATTTTAATATAAATAAATTCACTTATTTGGGAAAGTTTCTTTCAGGTTATATGTTGTATTTGGAAAATATAACAGCCATACCCAGGGGCAAGTGACAAGACTCATCTGCACACCTGGGTCTTCACTGCCAGTGCCTGTGACACTTGACTATTTTACCATTTCCACGTTACCATTCTCAGAATATAAGGCAAATCTTGCCTGAATCACTGTCACTGACCCGAGAGGGTCCTAGCCCAGAGTCTTAAAGAAGGTCTTCCTCCAGAAATTAGACACGGTCCTTGTGTAGTTCTGTCCTCTAGAATCTTTCTCCCAAGTAACATAAGAACAAGAGGAGAAAGGCAGAGATGATCTGGATTTCTTGAGCCATCTGGGTGGATCAAGTTTTTTATTTCTTTCCTCTGCACAAAGTCCCTCACCTGTGACAAGCTTCAGCATTAGGTCCTGGTGACACAGTCCCCTGCGGGGGGAGATAGAGAAGTAAGGAGACAGGTAGTAGTAAGTAGCTTCTTAATCTGACTAAGATCAATTTAATTTGAAAGAGGAAGTAGCTTTACAGCAATCCTTTTTCTCATCATTGCCAGATTACCTCATTGCTTTAAAAGAAAATGAATTCCTCCATCTCAAGTGTTTGGCAAACAATAGTCAGCAGATTTGTGTAAAAAAAAAAAGTATACATAGTCAATTAGGGGTCGATTACAAATTTCTATTTGGGGAGTCTCCAAATTGGGAACCTGAGAGTAGAGTAGAAAAAAGATTTTTCCCTTTGAATACTTCATGCTTTTAAAATTTTGAGCCATGTGAATGTATTGCTTTATGTAATTAATTAGTTAACTTATTAAAAATAAAGATTAAATAAATAAATAAAAATAAAGACAAAAATGGAGATCATAATGCCTAAAAAGAGATTAAGATCACAGGGCCATTTGCTTCTAATGTAAAAACTAATACAAATCACTCTGTTAAGAATCAAAAGGCTATTATAATTAAATGACACATAATATCAGATTTTCTTTTGCAAAATAGGCCCTTATGGGCAAAGTTGGTGAATTCTGAATAAAATCTCTAAGTTAGATAACAGTATTGTATCAATATTAATTTCCTGACTTTAATAATAGTACTGTGGTCATATAAAAGTTTTTTTAAGAAACACACTTCAAAACATTAGGGGTAAAGTGGTGTCATATCTGCAACTTTCTCTGAAAGAGTGGGGATGAGATATATAGAGAAAGACAGAGAGAAAATAATAATAATAAAGTAGACTCGATAAAATGTTGATATTTACTGGCAAAGAGGGGGAGCGCCTGGAACTCTCATACACTAATGGCAGAAGTAAAAAAATTATGACTATTTTTGAAACCAGGCAATGCTTTAATAATGTTAAACATAGACTTATCATATGGCCTAGCAATTACAGTCCTAGGTATTTACCCTAGAGAAATTAAAACATAGAGATCCAAAACATGTGTCTAAGAATGTTCATATCAACTTTATTCATAATAGCCCAAAGTGCAAACAATCTCCATGTTCATCAATAGGAGAGTGAATCACATTCATCAATAGGAGATGAATAAACAAATATTTATCAACAGGAGAGTGAATAAACAAATGTATTCTCACACAAATGTTTGACAAACATTATTTTCACAAACAAATGTATCCACCTGCAAAGTGGGAGACCTGGGTTCCATCTGATCCCTGGGTTGGGAAGATTCCCTCGAGAAGGGGAAGGCTACTCACTCCAGCATTCTGGCCTGAAGAATTCCACAGGCTGTATACACATGAGGTGACAAAGGGTCAGATATGACTGAGTAAGTTTCACTTCACTTCATTCACACACCAGACACTGGGACATGATTCCCATGGGTCCCTTGTGTTTCCACATGTCTTATGAATAGAGGTGCTGACAGTTTTGCTCCAGACAATCTTCTTTAAAAAAAAAAAAAAAACACTTGCACAGAAGATACCCTTGGAAAATATAATTTCTCCATCTGGAGCAGAAGGCAAATTTTTTGGAGTCCAGTATGATGAAGATAATGTCTCCTTCCAGGAACAAAGGTTGGGCAGATTTTCTTGAAGTCTCTTATTAAAGATTGAGGTTTTCTAAGCTTAGGGTTCCTCAGCTATGACTCAAGATTTACTATGTGTGGACATTTAGGTTGTTTTTACCTGTATAAGTTTATTGAGGCATAACTTACATGCAAAAAAATCATATTTGATCTGGTACAAGCATGAATCCGAGGCAGCCTAACTTTTTAGCTTGCAAACAGGATAAAATCTCAGATTCTTCACAGTCCTTGCCAGTGGAATGCTGCCCAGCAACAAAAAGGAAAGAATCACTGAGACACACAGCAGTACAGATGAGTCTTGCAAACATTATGCTGCGTGAAAAAGCTGAGCCCGAATCAAGTATGATACTGTCTAATTTTATTTACTGAAAATTCTCCATCGAGCAGAATAAATCTGTATTAATAGAAATCACAATGGCAGTTGCCTGAGCCAGGGAGTTTGGGGCATGTTGACAGAGGTAAAGGATGAAGGATTTTCCCAAGAGTCCAGTGGTTAAGAATTATCCTTGCAGTGCATGGGACACGGGTTCCGGGAACCAAGATTCTGCGTGCTGCAGCACAGCTAAGGCCACGCGCTGCAGATACTAGGTGAGCAGGAGCCCCACAATGCGACTAAGGCCCGGTGCAGGCAAATAACCAAGTCTTTAAAAGAAGGTGAGGGGGAAGCTTTCTAGCGTGGTGGGAGTGGTGGAACTATTTTGTATCTTTGTTGTGTTTGCATGGATATATACATCTTTCAAAGTGCATCAAACAGTGTGCCCTAAAATGTATAATTTTGTTATATGTGAATTACGCCTCAGTAAAATTACATAGAAATAGTCTAAATATTTATCAACATGTGAACAGATATGCAAAATATGGTATATACATAAAATGGAATATTATTCAGCCTTGAAAAGGAATGAAATTCTGAAACATGCTAGAACATGGGTGTTCCTTGAAATCATTACACTACGTGAGAGAAGTCAGACATGAGAAGACAGTTACTGTGTGATTCCACTTCTTTGAGCTGCCTGGAATAGACAAATTCATAGACAGAAAGTAGAGCAGTGGTTATCCAGGGCTGTGGAGTTGTGGTCTAGTGGGTACAAGGTTTCAGTTTGGAAGGATGAAATAATTCTGGAGATGGAGGTGATGGTGTTGTACAACAGTGTGAACACACTTAATGCCACTTAACTGGACACTCAAAATGTTTAAAATGATAAATGTTATATCTAGTACATTTATATGTATTACAGTAGTGGTGTGAAAAAAAATAATCTCTCTCTCCAGTGGTGTGCTGCAAAATGTATAACAACCAGCTATGAGAGGGAAGCATATTGGTAGTATTCACTTTGATAGAAACACTCCCACAGTGATCCAGTTCAAGCAACAGTGTGATATCACTGAATGTAGAGTTTGGAAAAGATACAAACAACTGGCTTTACAAAGTCAATAGGAGTTGGCTCAAAGACACTACTGTCTCTATCCAACCAACCGATTGTTAGTACACAGCAAATCCAGTAAAGAAAACACAACATAAAAGTTATAAAGAAAAAGGGAAAAAAATCACCCCACCACTACTTATAGGCAGTTGTCTGTATGCCAGCCAGGGAGGTCGATGGTTATTTGTGGGCTGATAACATACAGGAACAACAAAGTGCCAGTTCACTGATCCTGCAGGCTGGAAGGCATCAATTCTGGTTGGTTGGTACCCATTGCCACATCAGTTATTAAATCTTGTGGCTCTTATTCCTGGTGGTGACATCCAGAAAAGGAAAACTGTGGGACCTTCTTGAATCATGTAAGTTTAGCTTTAAAATTTTTATCGATCTTTACTATCATCATATTCCCTTTGTTTTGGCACAAAATGGCTGCAAAAGTACAGGAGATACAAAATTTTGAAGCCATTTCCAGAAGATTTAGGCTGATTCTCGGTGCCAGTGACTCTCAGATAGGGTGTGCATGTAATTACTTGGAGTAATCTTCATTTTGAAAGAACTACAGGTGATTCTAATGCAGTTGGTTCACAGAACACATTTGGCAACATGGTTCGATGAGGTAGCTCTTTCCCTTCTCCCCTTTCATAATTTCACACCACAACCACATTGCTCTAAGATGCAAATTAGGGTAACTGATGTTATAAAACATGTCCCAATGTGTGTATAACAATGTCTGAAATGATTTTAAGAATATTCAGTATAGAAAAGGTGACATAAAATTGTGCTAATTCATTTTACTGTCATTGGTGAAACAAGTGTTATTCAAGCCTTTTGATGTGGCAGAAATATTTTAAGACAACCCCTTCTATTCTTTGAGTAGGAAATAAAATCTAGCAAACTGTGTAGCCAGTAACCTTAGGGATGGTACTTGAGGCTTGATCTCTAAAAGATGTTGAGTCCAAAAGTTGAACCTAAATCTGCCTGTATTGTTCTGCCTTGAGTGAATCTTTCATGCAGGCTGTGATCAGTGCATTTAAAAGAGCAGAGATCTGAATTTTATTGAGATTTACCTTATGTTTTATTATTGTGGGCTTGCCAGGTGGCACTAGTGGTAAAGAACCCACCTGCCAATGCAGGTGATGTAAGAGGTGCTGATTGGATTTCTGGGTCAGGAAGATCGAGGAGGGTGTGGCAACCCACTCCAGTATTCTTGCCTGGAGAATCCTATAAACAGATGAACCTGGTGGGCTACAGTCCGTAGTCGCAAAGAGTCGGACACAACTGAAGCAACTTAGCATGCATGCATGTTTTATTAATAATGAATTTCTGTTTAGTAAATGTTTCATAGTTATGTGCCAGACTTGCTTTCCTTATAACATGGTGGCAAGGTTAAGAAGGCATCGTTAGTCTTCATCCACTCTAATTAATAAATGCTACATGAATCTACCAAAAAGAACCTTATAACTGTGCTTGAAAAGTTGGCTTAGGGTAGCTCTTTATAGGGTGTTTGGGGGAACACTAAACCCCAAGATGCTCATTTGAAGATAGAAGACCTGCAAAAAAAAAAAAAAAAAAAAAAAAAAAAGAGAGAGAGAGAGAAAGAGAAGAGAAAGAAGACTTGCATGATAAAATAAACATAGGAAATGCTGCATAGGCGAATATTTTATTTTTTTTAATTTAGTCCACCATTTACCAAAGTTATTGATTAAAGATTTTAAAATTTCATAAGAATAACATTTTGTGGAATATATATTTAGCAAAGAATTCTCCAGTGCTCTGGTGAAAATTTTAGCTGTGAAGGGGAACACAGGGATAGAGAGGCAAATTAATTTGGCATTCTTGACTTCAAACTTACATTAACCACATTTGTTTCCACTATTAAATGTAAAGAATTTGATGGATTTAACAACAGTCATCAAGGATAGTCAAAAGGTAACTTCCTCAGTGGTCTGGTGCAGCCAAAAATCAACTGGAGAATATACCTCAGGTGCCCGCTGCAAATCGAGAAAAACCATGAGGCTTCCCCCTCGCTACGAGATGAACCCCAATTCCCCAGCATTGCGTGAAGACCAATTCCGTGTTCCCCATCAAACAAGAAAGGAGCCTTGACTTCCTTGATGGAACTCCAGAGAGGCCCCAAGAACACTGTCACAAGTCTAGAGGGACCTGAGGTCACCACAATCACACAAAAGAGCTCCATGTACCACAAATCAACTCGAGATGAGGCCTGATTCCCCTGCAATGGTTCCAGAGCTAGCAGGCGTTCCCCTGCAAACACAGCAAGTGGCTTGCCTTCCTTTAGGCAACTCCAGAGATTCCGCGAGAACACCATCCCAAGTCTAGAGGAACACGAGTTCAGCACAGCAACTAGAGAGAAGCTCCGTGTACCGCAAATCATCTCGAGATGAGAGCTGATTCCCTGGCTTCGACTCAAGAGGAATGCCAACTTTCCACAAGCACCTCAAGAGGAGGCTTCTCTCAGCTATAGGTATGTGAGAGGGACCCTGAGTTTGCTGCCTCAAGTGGAATGGACACCGAGATGCCCTGACTCGAAATAAGGCTGGATTTCCCTGCAGTGACTTGAATGCAGGCTCGTCTTTCATCTCACAAGATGAAGAGATGTCTGAATCCCCTGTGGAGACCCTAAAGAAAGCCCTAGTTCCCCACCTCATCTCGACAGGAGGCCTTACATCCCTTTGACAACTCGAGAGGAACACGGAGTTCAATGCTTCAAAAGGAGACGATGCCTAACACCTCTTGAAAATTGATAGGAATAGCAATATCCCTGTGGCAACTGCAAAGGGAAGCTGGGTCAACACCTCACCTCGAGAGGCATCCCTATTGCCCTGCCAAGCCTCGAGGAGAATCCCGAGGTGTCCTTCAAAACTAGACAGGAGTCCTGTCACCGCTCAACCAACACGGGTTTTGAAGGGTCATCCTCGCCGTAACCCAAGAACATACCCTAGGTCCCAGCCGCAACTCAACATAAACCATGAGACTTCCCCCTGGCCGCGAGGTGAGGCCCGATTCCCCTGCACTGAGTGCAGAGCAAATCCGTGTTCCCCATCAAACATGAAAGGAGGCTTCACTTCCTAGATGAAACTCCACATAGTCCCCAAGAACACTGCCAGAGGTCGAGAGGGACCCTGAGGTCACCGCAGCAAAACAAAAGAATTCGTGTAAATGAAATCAACTCGAGATGAGGCGCGATTGCCCTGCATTGGCTCCAGAGCCATCTCGCATTCCCCATCAAACATGACAAGTGGCTTGACTTCCTTTAGGCAACTCCAGAGATTCACCAAGAGTACCGTCCAATATCTAAAGGAACACAAAGTTCAGCACTGCAACTCGAGAAAAGCTCCCTGTACCCCCAAATCATCTCGAGTTGAGAGCTGCTTCCCTGGATTCAACTCAAGAGGAATGCCAACTGTCCACAAGTACCTCAAGAGGAGGCTTCTCTCAGTTATATGTATGTGAGATGGGCCCTGAGTTTGTGGCCTCAAGTGAAATGGACACCGAGATGTCCTGACTCGAAATAAGGCTGGATTTCCCTGCAGTGACTTGAATGCAGGCTCGTCTTTCATCTCACGAGATGAAGGGATGTCTGAATCCCCTGTGGTGACCCTAGAGAAAGCCCTAGTTCCTGGCCTCATCCCAACATGAGACCTCACATCCCTGTGAAAACTCGAGAGGCACACGGAGTTAAATGCTTCAAAAGGAGACGATGGCTGACTCTTCTTGAAAAATGATAGGAATCCCAAAATTCCTGTGGCCACTGCAAATGGAACCTGGGTTTCCCCTCTCACCTTGAGAGGCGTCCCTATTGCCCTCCCAAGCCCCGAGGAGAATCCCGAGGTGTCCCTCGCAACTAGACAGGAGTCCTGACATCACTGATCCAACCCGAGTTTTGAAGGGCCATCCTCGTCATAACACGAGAACATAATCCAGGTTCCCACCGCAACTCGAGAAAAACAATGACACTTTCCCCTCGCCACGAGATGAGGCCCGATTCCCCTGCACTGCATGCAGAGCAAGTCCGTGTTCCCCATCAAACAGGAAAGGAGCCTTGACTTCCTTGATGGCACTCCAGAGAGTCCCCAGGAACACTTTCACAAGTCTAGAGGGACCCTGAGGTCCCCGAAACAACATGAAAGCGCTCCATGTACTCCAAATCAACTCGAGATGAGGCCTGATTCCCCTGCACTGCATGCAGAGCAAGTCCATGTTCCCCATCAAACACGAAAAGAGCCTTGACTTCCTAGATGAAACTCCACATAGTCCCCAAGAACACTGTCACAGTTCTGCAGGGACCCTGAAGTGACAGCAGCAGCACGAAAGAACTCGTTTAACTCAAATCAACTCTAGATGAGACCCGATTCCCCTGCATTGACTCCAGAGACATCCCTCATTCCCCATTAAACAGGGCAAATAGCCTGACTTCCTTTAGGCAACCCCAGAGATTCACCGAGAGCACCGTCCCATATCTAGAGGAACACCAAGTTCAGCACAGCAACTCGACAAAAGCTCCATGTACCCCAAAACATTTCGAGATGAGAGTTATGACACAGGAGGAATGGAAACTTTCCACAAGCACCTCAAGAGGAGGCTACTCTGAGCTATAGGTATGTGAGAGGGATCCTGAGTTTGATGCCTCGTGTGGAATGGACACCGAAATGCCTTTACTCGAAATAAGGCCGGATTTCCCTGCAGTGACTTGAATGCAGTCTCGTCTATCATCTCACAAGAAGAAGGGATGTCTAAATCCCCTGTGGATACCCTAGAGAAAGCCCAAGTTCCCTGCCTCATCTCGACAGGAGGCCTCACATCCCTTTGAAACTTTGAGAGGCACGTGGAGTTCAATGCCTCAAAAGTAGATGATGCCTGCCTCCTCTTGAAAATTGATAGGAATCTCAATATCTCTGTGGCAACTGGAAAGGGACCCTGGGTGTCCACTTTACCTCGAGAGACTTCCCTATTGCCCTCCCAAGCCCCGAGGAGAATCCCGAGGTGTCCCTCGCAACTAGACAGGTGTCCTGACGTCGCTGGCCCAACACAAGTTTTGAAGGTCCATCCCCACCGCAACTCAAGAACATACCCCAGGTTCCCACCGCAACTCGAGAAAAACCATGAGACATCCCCCTCGCCGTGAGATGAGGTCTGATTCCCCTGCATTGCATGCAGAGCATGTGTGTGTTCCCCATCATACTTGAAAAGAGTTTTGACTTCCTTGATGGAACTCCAGAGAGTCCCCAAGAACACTGTTACAAAGCTAGAGGGACCCTGCGGACTCCGCAGCAACATGAAAGAGCTCGTGTACCCCAAATCAACTCGAGATGAGGCCCAATTCACCTGAATTGGGTCCAGAGCCATCACACGTTCCCCATCAAATAGAACATGTGGCTTGACCTCCTTTATGCAACTCCAGAGATTCCACGAGAACATCATTCCAAGTCCAGAGGAACACCAAGTTCTGCAGAGCAACTCGAGAAAAGCTCCATGTACCCCAAATCATCTCGAGATGAGAGCTGATTCGCTGAACTCGACTCAAAGGGAATTCCAACTTTCCACAAGCACCTCAAGAGGAGGCTTCTCTCAGCTATAAGTATCATAGTGGGACCCTGAGCTTGCTGCCTCAAGTGGAATGTACAATGAGATTCCCAGACTCGAAAAAAGGCCGGATTTCCCTGCAGTGACGTGAATGCAGGCTCGTCTTTCATCTCACAAGATGAAGGGATATCTGAATCCCCCGTGGAGACCCTAAAGAAAGCCCTTGTTCCCCGACTCATCTCGACAGGAGGCCACACATCCCTTTGACAACTCGAGAGGAGTGCAGAGTTCAAGGCGTCAAAAGGAGACGACGCCTGACTCACCTTGAAAATTGATAGGGATCCCAATATCCCTCTGGCAACTGCGAAGGAAGTCTGGGTCTCCTGTCTCACCTCGAGAGGCGTCCCTATTGCCCTGCCAAGCCTCAAGGTGAACCCCGAGGTATCCCTGGCAATTAGACATGAGTCCTGAAGTCGCTGAACCAACATGAGTTTTGAAAGGCCATCCCCGCCGTAATACGAGAACATACTCCAGATTCCCGCTGAAACTCAAGAAAAACCATGAGACTTCCCCATCGCTGCGAGATGAAGCCCGATTGCAATGCTGCGTGCAGAGCAAGTCTGTGTTCCTCATTAAACACAAAAGGAGCCTTGACTTCCTTGATGGACCTCCAGAAAGTCCCCAAGAACACTATCACAAGTCTAGCGGGACCCTGAGGTCCCCGCAGCAACACAAAAGAGCATCGTGTACCCCAAATCGACTCGAGATGAGGTGTGATTCCCCTGCATTGCATGCAGACCACATCTGAGTTCACCATCAAACACTAAAGGAGCCTTGACTTCCTAGATGAAATTCCACATAGTCCCCAAGAAGACTGGGGACTTCAGCACCTCACAAGTCTAGAGGTGCTGAGGCCACCACAGCAACACATAAGAGCTTCGTGTACTACAAATCAACTTGACATGAGGCCGGATTCCCCTCCATTGGCTCCAGAGCCATCGTGCATTCCCCATCAAACAGATCAAGTAGCTTGACTTCTTTTAGCAACCCCAGAGATTAACTGAGAGCACCGTCCCATATCTAGAGGAACACCAAGTTCAGCACAGCAACTCGACAAAAGCTCCGTGTACCACAAATCATCTCAAGATGAGAGCTGATTCCCTGGATTGGACTCAAGAGGAATGCCAATGTTCCACAAGCAACTCAAGAGGAGGCTTCTCTCAGCTATATGTATGTGAAAGGGAACCTGATTTTGCTGCTTCAAGTGGAATGGACATCGAGATACCCTGATTCAAAATAAGGCCGAATTTCCCTGCATTGACTTGAATGCAGGCTCATCTTTCATCTCACATAAAGAAGGGATGTCTGAATCCCTTGTGGAGACCCTAGAGAAAGCACTAGTTCCCTGCCTTATCTCGACATGAGGCCTGACTTCCCTTTGAAAACTCGAGAGGCATTCGAAGTTCAATGCTTCAAAAGGAGACGAAGCCTGACTCCTTTTCAAAATTGATAGGAATCACGATATGCCTGTGGCAACTGGACAGGAACCCTGGGTCTCTCGCCTCACTTCGAGAGGCATCCCTATTGCCCATGCAAGCCTCGAGGAGAATTCCGAGGTGTCCCTTGCAACTAGAGAGGAATCTTGACGTTGCTGATCCAACACAAGTTTTGAAGGTCCATCCTCATCGTAACTAGAAAACATAACCCAGGTTCTTGCCGCAACTCGAGAAAAACCATGAGGCTTTCACCTGGCCGTGAGATGAGGCCTGAATCCCCTGCACTGCAGGCAGAGCAATTCCCTGTTCCCCATGAACACGAAAGGAGCCTTGACTTCCTTGATGGAACTCCAAAGAATCCCCAGGAACACTGTCACTGGTATAGAGGGACACTGAGTTCCCCACAGCAACACGAAAGCGCTCCGTGTACTTCAAATCAACACGAGGTGAGGCCTGATTCCCCTGCATGGTCTCCAGAGCCATCCAGCATTCCCCATCAAACACGACAAGTGGCTTGTCTTCCTTTAGGCAACTCCAGAGTTTACCCGAGAACACCGTCCTAAGTATAGAGGAACACCACGTTCAGCACAGCAACTAGAAAACATCTCTGTGTACCTCAAATCATCTCGAGATGAGCGCTGATTCCCTGGCTTTGACTCAAGAGGAATGCCAGCTTTAAACAACACCTAAAGAGGAGGCTTCTCTCAGCTATAGGTATGTGAGAGGGACCCTGAGTTTGCTGCCTCAAGTGGCATGGACACTGAGAAGCCCTGACTCAAAATAAGGCCAGGTGTCCCTGCAGTGGCTTGAATGCAGGCTCATCTCTCATCTCACAAGATGAAGGGATGTCTGAATCCCCTGTGGAGACCCTAGAGAATACCCTAGTTCCCAGCCTCATCTTAAAAGGAGGCCTCACATCCCTTTGACAACTCGAGAGGAACACAGAGCAACATGTAAAGGCTCTGTGTACTCCAAAACAACTCGAGATGAGGCCCGATTCCCCTGCACTGTGTTCAGAGCAAGTCTGTGTTCCCCATCAAACACGAAAGGAGCTTTGACTTCCCTGATGGAAATCCAGAGAGTCCCCAGGAACACTGTCACAAGTTTCGAGGGTCCCTGAGGTCCCCGCAGCAACATGAAAATGCACTGTGTACTTGAAATCAACTCGAGATGAGGCCCGCTTCCCATGCACTGCATGCAAAGCAAGTCTGTGTTCCCCATAAAACACGAAAGGAGCCTTGACTTCCTTGATGGAAATCCAGAGAGTCCCCAGGAACACTTTGAAAAGTCTAGAGGGACCCTGAGAACCCCACAGCAACATGAAAGTGCACTGTGTGCTTCAAATCAACTTGAGATGAGGCCCGATTCCCCTGCATTAGCTCCAGAGCCATCACTCATTCCCCATCAAACACAACAAGTGGCTTGACTTCCTTTAGGCAACTCCAGAGATTACCTGAGAATACCGTCTCAAGACAAGAGGAATACCAAGTTCAGCACAGCAACTCGAGAAAAGTTCCGTGTACCCCAAATCATCTCGAGATGAGAGCTGATTCCCTGGCTTCGACTCAAGAGGAATGCCAACTTTCCACAAGCCCCTCAAGAGGAGGCTTCTTTCAGCTCTAGGTATGTGAGAGGGACCCTGAGTTTGCTGCATCAAGTGGAATGGTTACCCAGATGCCATGACTCGAAATAAGGTTGGATTTCCCTGCAGTGACTTTAATGCAGGCTCGTCTTTCATCACACATGATGAAGTGATGTCTGAATCCCCTGTGGAGACCCTAGAGAAAACCCTAGTTCCCCGGCTCATCTCGACAGGAGGACTCACAGTCTTTAGAAACCTCCAGAGGCACATGGATTTAAATGCTTCAAAAGGAGAGCATGGCTGCCTCCTCTTGAAAATTGATAGGAATCCCCAAATTACTGTGGCAACTGGAATGGACCCTGGGTCTCCCCCCTCACCTCGAGAGGCATCCTTATTGCCCTACCAAGCCTCGAATAGAATCCCGAGTTGTCCCTTGCAGCTAGACAGGAGTCCTAATGTCACTGAATCAACACGAGTTTGAAGGGCCATCCCAACCATAACTTGAGAACATAACTCAGGTTCCCGCCACAGCTCAAGAAAACCGTGAGAATTCCCCCTTGCCATGAGATGAGGCCCGATTCCCCTGCATTGCATGCAGAGCAAGTCCATGTTCCCCATCAAAAACGAAAGGAGCCTTGACTTCCTAGATGAAACTCCACATAGTCCCCAAGAACTGTGTCAGAAGTCTAGAGGGACCCTGAGGTCAGTGCAACAATAGGAAAGAGCACCGTGTAGCACAAATCAACTCGAGATGAGGCCCGATTCCCCTGCACTGGCTCCAGAGCAATCCTGCATTCCTCATCAAAGAGCACAAGTGGCTTGACTTCTTTTGGACAACTCCAAGATTCCCCGAGAACACCATCCCAAGTCTAGAGCAACACCAAGTTCAGCACAGCAACTCGAGAAAAGCTCCGTGTAGCCCAAATCATTCGAGATGAGAGCAGATTCCCTGGCTTTGAAACAAGAGCAATGCCAACTTTCCACAAGCAGCTCAAGTGGAGGCTTTTCTCAGCTCTTGGTATGTGAGAGGCACCCTGAGTCTGCTGCTTCAAGTGGAATGGACACCGAGATGCCCTGACTTGAAATAAGGCCGGAATTCCCTGCAGTGACTTGAATGCCGGCTCATCCTTCATCTCAAAAGATGAAGGGATATCTGAATCCCCTATGAAGACCCTAGAGAAAGCCCTAGTTCCCCACCTCATCTCGACAGGAGGCCTCACATCCCTTTGACAACACGAGTAGAACACGGAGTTCAGTGCTTCAAAAGTAGACAATGATTGAGTCCTCTTGAAAATTGACAGAAGTCCCAGTATCCGTGTGGCAACTTGAAAGGACACTGGGTCTCCTGCCTCACCTCGAGAGGCATCCCTATTGCCCTGCCAAGACTCGAGGACAATCCCGAGTTGTCCATCGCAACTAGACAGGAGTCCTGACGTAGCTGAAAAAACACGAGTTTTGACGGGCCATCCCCATCGTCACTTGAGAATATAACCCAGGTTCCCTCCACAACTCGAGAAAATCCATGAGACTTCCCGCTCGATGAGAGATGAGATCAGATTCCCCTGCCCTGAGTGAAGAGCAATTCCGTGTTCCCCATCAAACATGAAAGGAGCCTTGACTTCCTTGATGGAACTCCAGAGAGTCCCCAAGAACACTGATAAATGTCTAGAGGAACCCTGAGGTCACCGCAGCAACATGAAATAGTTCGGTGTACCCCAAATCAACTCGAGATGAGTCCAGATTCCCCTTCATTGGCTCCAGAGCCATCCGGCGTTCCCCATCAAACATGACAAGTGACTTGACTTCCTTTAAGCAACTCCAGAGATTCCCCGAGAACAACGTCCTGAGTATAGAGGAACACCACGTTCAGCACAGCAACTAGAAAACAGCTCCGTGTACCTCAAATCATCTCGAGATGAGACTTGATTCCCTGGCTTTGACTCAAGAGGAATGCCAGCTTTAAACAACACCTAAAGAGGAGGCTTCTCTCAGCTATAGGTACGTGAGTGGGACCCTGAGTTTGCTGCCTCAAGTGGAATGGACACCGAGATGCCCTGACTTGAAATAAGGCCGGATGTCCCTGCAGTGATTTGAATGCAGGATTGTCTTTCATCTCACAGATGAAGGGATGTTTGAATCCCCTGTGGAGACCCTAGAGAATACGCTAGTTCCCAGCCTCATCTCGACAGGAGGCCTCACATCCCTTTGACAACATGAGAGGCAAGCGGAGTTCAATGCTTCAAAAGGAGACGAAGTCTGACTCCTCTTGAAAACTGACAGGAGTCACAGTATGGCTCTGGCAACTGCAAAGGGAAACCTGGTGTCCCGCCTCACTTCGAGAGGCATCCCAATTGTCCTGCCAAGCCTCGAGAAGAATCCCAAGGTGTCCCTCGGAACTAGACAGGAGTCCTGACGTCGCTGAACAAACACGAGTTTTGAAGGGCCAACTCTGCCGTAACTCGAGAATATAACCCAGGTTCCACACCACAGCTCCAGAAAAACAATGAGACTTTCCCCTCACCGTGAGATGAGGCCCGATTCCCCTGCATTGCATGCAGAGCAAGTCCGTGTTCCCCATCAAACACGAAAGGAGCCTTGACTTCCTAGATGAAACTCTCCATAGTCCCCAAGAACTCTGTCAGAAGTCTAGAGGGACCCTGAGATCAATGCAGCAACACGACAGAGCCCCGTGTACCACAAATCAACTCGAGATGAAGCCTGATTTCCCTGCATTGGCTCCAGAACAATCCTGCATTCCTCATCAAAGAGCACAAGTCGCTTGACTTCTTTTAGGCAACTCCAGAGACTCTATGAGAATACGGCCACCAGTCTAGAGGAACACCAAGTTCAGCACAGCAACTCGAGAAAAGCTCCGTGTACCCCAAAACATTTCGAGATGAGAGCTGATTCCCTGGCTTCGACTCAAGAGGAATGCCAACTTTCCACAAGCAGCTCAAGCGGATGCTTTTCTCAACTATAGGTATGTGAGAGGGACCCTGAATTTGCTGCCACAAGTGGAATGGACACCGAGATTCCCTGACTCGACATAAGGCTGGATTTCCCTGCAGTGACTTGAATGCAGGCTTGTCTTTCATCTCAAAAGATGAAGTGATGTCTGAATCCCCTGTGGAGACCCTAGACAAAGCCCTATTTCCCCACCTCATCTCGACAGGTGACCTTACATCCCTTTGACAACACGAGTCGAATGTGGAATTCAATGCTTCATAAGGAGACGATGACTGAGTCCTCTTGAAAATTGACAGGAATCCCAGTATGTCTGTTGCAACTTGAAAGGACACTGGGTCTCCCCCGTCACCTCGAGAGGCGTCACTATTGTCCTGCCAAGCCTTGAGGAGAATCTCAAGGTGTCCCTCGCAACTAGACAGGAGTTCACACATCGCTGAACAAACATGAGTTTTGAAGGGCCATCCCCGCCGTAACTCTAGAACATAACCAGGTTCCCTCCACAACTCCAGAAAAACAATGAGACTTTCTCCTCACCGCGAGATGAGGCCCAGTTCCCATGCAATGTATGCAGGTTAAGTCCGTGTTCCCAATCAAAAGGAAAGGAGACTTGACTTCTTTGAAGGACCTCCAGAGAGACCCCAAGAACACTGTCAGAAGTCTACAGGGACCCTGAGGTCCCCGCAGCAACATGAAAGGGCTCCGTGTACTCCAAATCAACTCAAGATGAGGCCCGATTCCCCTGGACTGCATTCAGAGCAAGTCCGTGTTCCCCATCAAACACGAAAGGAGCCTTGACTTCCTTGATGGAACTCCAGAGAGTCCCCAGGAACACTGTCACAAGTCTAGAGAGACCCTGAGGTCCCCTGCAGCAACATGAAAGTGCACCGTGTACTTCAAATCAACTCGAGATGAGACCCGATTCCCCTGCATTGTCTCCAGAGACATCACTCGTTCCCCATCAGACACACAAAGTGGCTTGATTTCCGTTAGGCTACTCCAGAGATTACCCGAGACTACCATCTCAAGACTAGAGGAACACCAAGTTCAGCACAGAAACTCGAGAAAAGCTCTGTGTACCCCAAATCATCTCGAGATGAGAGCTGATTCCCTGGCTTTGACTCAAGAGGGATGTCAACTTTACACAAGCACCTGACGAGGAGGCTTCTGTCAGGTATATGTATGTGAGAGGGACCCTGAGTTTGCTGCCTCAAGTGGAATGAACACCGAGATGCCCTGACTCATAATAAGGCCGGAATTCCCTGGAGTGACTTGAATGCAGGCTCGTCTTTCATCAAACAAGATGAAGGGATGTCTGAATCCCCTGTGGAGACCCTAGAGACAGCCCTAGTTCCCCGGCTCATCTCAACAGGAGGCCTCACATCCTTTTGAAACTCGAGAGGCACGTGGATTTAAATGCTTCAAAAGGGGAGTATCGCTCCCTCCTCTTGAAAATTGATAGGAATCCCAAAATTCCTGTGGCAACTGGAAAGGACATTGGGTTGCCCCTCTCACATTGAGAGGCGTCCCTATTGCCCTGCCAAGCTTCGAGGAGAATCTCGATGTGTCCCTCACAACTAGACAGGAGTCCTGATATCACTGAACCAACACAAGTTTTGAAGGGCCATCCCAGCTGTAACTCGAGAATATAACCCAGTTTCCCGCCACAACTCGAGAAAACCATGAGAATTCCCCCTCGCCGTGAGACGAGGCCTGATTCCCCTGCATTGCATGCAAAGCAAGTCGGTGTTCCCCATCAAACACGAAAGGAGCCTTGACTTCCTATATGAAACTCCACATAGTCCCCAATAACTCTGTCACATGTCTAGTGGGACCCCGAGGTCAACGCAGCAACACGAAATATCCCCGTTTACCTCAAATCAACTTGAGGTGAGGCCTGATTTCCCTGCATTGGCTCTAGAGCAATCCAGCATTCCTCATCAAGCAGGACAAGTGGCTTGACTTCTTTTAGGCAACTCCAGAGATTCCCCGAGAACACCGTCCCAAGTATAGAAGAACACCAAGTTCAGCACAGCAACTCGAGAAAAGCTCCGTGTACCCCAAATCATTTCGAGATGAGAGCTGATTTCCTGGCTTCGAATCAAGAGGAATGCCCACTTTCCACAGCAGCTCAAGCGGAGGCTTTTCTCAGCTCTAGGTATGTGAGAGGGACCCTCAGTTTGCTGCCTCAAGTGAAATGGACACCGAGATGCCCTGACTCGAAATAAGGCCGGAATTCCCTGCAGTGACTTGAGTGCAGGCTCGTCTTTCATCTCATCAGATGAAGGGATTCCTGAATCTCCTTGAAGACCCTATAGAAAGCCCTATTTCCCCACCTCATCTTGACATGTGGCCTCACATCCCTTTGACAACACGAATGGAAAGCGGAATTCAATGCTTCAAAAGTAGACGATGACTGAGTCCTCTTGAAAATTGACAGGAATCCCAGTATCCCTGTGGCAACTTGAAAGGACACTGGGTCTCCCGCCTCACCTCGAAAGGTGTCCTCCTTATTGACTTGCCAAGTCTCGAAGTGAATCTCGAGTTGTCCCTCGCAACGAGACTGGAGGCCTGATGTCGCTAAACAAACACGCATTATGAGGGGCCATCCCCTTCGTCACTCGAGAATATAACCCAGGTTCCTTCCGCAACGCGAGAAAGTCCATGAGACTTTCCACTCGAAGAGAGATGAGATCAAATTCCCCTGCATTGCGTGCAGAGCAATTCCATGTGCACCATCAAACATGAAAGGAACCTTGACTTCCTTGATGGAACTCCAGAGAGTCCCCAAGAACACTGATACAAGTCTAGAGTGACCCTGAGGTCACCGCAGCAACACGAAAGTGCTCAGTGTACTGCAAATCAACGTGAGATGAGGCCAGATTACACTACATTGGCTCCAGAGCCATCTGGCGTTCCCCATCAAACACGACAAGTGGCTTGACTTCCTTTAGGCAACTCCAGAGATTCCCTGAAAACACTGTCCTAAGTATAGAGGAACACCACGTTCAGCACCGCAATTAGAAAACAGCTCCGTGTACCTCAAATCATCTCAAGATGAGAGTTGATTCCCTGGCTTCGAATCAAGAGGAATGCCAACTTTCCAGAACCCCCTCACGGGGAAGCTTCTCTCAGCTATAGGTACGTGAGAGGGACCCTGAGTTTGCTGCCTCAAGTGGAATGGACACCGAGATGCCGTGACTCGACATAAGGCCGGATTTCCCTGCAGTGACATGAATGCAGGCTTGTCTTTCATCTCAAAAGATGAAGGGATGTCTGAATCCCCTGTGGAGACCCTAGAGAAAGCCCTAGTTCCCCACCTCATTTCCACAGGAGGTCTCACATCCCTTTGACAACTCGAGAGGAACACGGAGTTCAATGCTTCAAAAGTAGACGATGACTGACTCCTCTTGAAAATTGACAGGAATCCCAGTATTCCTGTAACAACTTGAAAGTGACAGTGGGTTTCCCTACTCATCTCGAGAGGCCTCCCTATTGTCCAACCATGTTTCGAGGAGAATCCCGAGGTGACCCTCACAACTAGACAGGCGTCCTGACATCATTGAACAAACAGGAGTTTTAAGAGTCCATCCCTGTCGTCACTCGAGAATATACCCCAGGTTCCCTCCGCAACTCGAGAAAAACCATGAGACTTCCCACTCGATGAGAGATGAGATCAGATTCCCCTGCATTGAGTGCAGAGCAAGTCCGTGTTCCCCATCAAACATGAAAGGAGCCTTGACGTCCTTGATGGAACTCTAGAGAGTCCCCAAGAACACTAATACAAGTCTAGAGGGACCCTGAGGTCCCCGCAGCAACATGAAAGCACTCCGTGTACTCCAAATCAACTCAAGATGAGGCCAGATTCCCCTTCATTGGCTCCAGAGCCATCTGGCGTTCCCCATCAAACACGACATGTGGCTTGACTTCCTTTAGGCAACTCCAGAGATTCCCCGAAAACACTGTCCTAAGTATAGAGGAACACCCTGTTCAGCACAGCAACTAGAAAACAGCTCCGTGTACCTCAAATCATCTCGAGATGAGACCTGATTTCCTGGCTTTGACTCAAGAGGAATGCCAGGTTTAAACAACACCTAAAGAGGAGGCTTCTCTCAGCTATAGATATGTGAGAAGGACCCTGAGTTTGCTGCCTCACGTGGAATGGACACCAAGATGCCCTGGTTTGAAATAAGGCCGGATTTCCCTGCAGTGACTTGAATGCAGGTTCGTCTTTCATCTCATAAGAGGAAGGGACGTCTGAATCCCCTGTGGAGACCCTAGAGAATGCCCTAGTTCCCCGCCTCATTTTGACAGGAGGCCTCACATCCCTTTGACAACACGAGAGGCACGTGGAGTTCAATGCTTCAAAAGGAGATGAAACCTGTCTCCTCTTGAAAACTGACAGGAGTCACAGTATTGCTCTGGCAACTGCAAAGGCAAACTTGGTCTCCCCCCTCACCTTGAGAGGCGTCCGTATTGCATTGCAACATCTCGAGGAGAATCCTGATGTGTCTCTCCCAACAAGACAAGAGTCCTGACGTCACTGAACCTCACCCCAGACCCTGCACCTGGGGTCACTCCTCCAGTTTCCAAGGTGACTCCACCTGAAATATCCTGTGTCTGTAATCACATGTGCACATCTCCAGGATGACGCCACTTCCCAGACCCAGTACCTGTGGTCACGCTTCCACAATCTCCAGGGTGATCACAACACACTGGACCATGCACCTGGGGTCACATGTCCACAGTCTGCAGGGTGACATTCTCCCAAACCCTATATCTAGGATCACATATCTACAGTCCCCTGGGTGATCCCTCCCAGACACTGTATCTGGAGTCACACATCCACAGTCTCCACGGTGACCCCTTCCCAAGCCTTGCAACTGGGCTCACAATTCCACAGTCTCCAGGGTGAATTCCTTCTGACCATTCCCCTGGGGTCACATATCCACATTCTTCAGGGTGACCAACCCAGTCCCTGTCCATGGGGTCACATATCAACAGTCTCCAGGGTGACACTCCTCCCCTGAATGCACATTTCAAGGGGAGCACAAAAAGCACACCCAAAATATGCACATTTGACAAAAGGGTTATTTTGGACTGATTAATTAAAAAAAACAAAACAAAACAAAAGAAAAAAACAAACAGCCGCCCCAGGAGGATCTTTGAAAACCAAGTCGAAATTCCATTTTATGAAGTAGATTTACATTTGTTAAGGATATCTCCATCTTTAAGGACGTGTCCCTGTCTGGACCAGGAAATAGAGGATGGCTAAATATCAAGAATGGACTAAGTATCAAGACTGACTTGATATCACTAAATGACTTGACTAAATATCAAGAAGGTCTATGGAATGGACCTGGAAGTTAATCTGCATACCACCATGTCTTTGTTTACTGTGCTTCACCTAATAATCTCCCTTAAATAGCTTCTTCCATTCCTTAACCTCCTTCTTTCATTCTCAGCTGATGATAGCATTTAAGGTAAAGTCTTGGACCATTTCAGAAAGTGACAGTTTTCCCAGGTATCTTTCAACTATATAGGAGGTATGCATGTCATATATTAAACTTCTGATTGTTTTTCTCCAATCCATCTTCCTTTCATTATGAACATCTCAGTGAAGAACATTGAGGCTAGGGGGAAAATTATCTTTCCTCTCATCTAATGCAATAAAATAGCATTCAGAGATATAGAGGAATGAACCACAGACCAATTTAAAATAAAAATAAAGGAAAGCATGAATCTAACACTTACATTACTGAGTGAGGGAATCCAGCCTCAAGTGCTACACACTGTATGATCGTATAAGACATTCTAGCAAAGGTAAAACAGACATGATAAAGAGTTTATGGAATATATGGTTGAAATATTTCACATGGTACTTTAGTGAGGAATACCTGCCACTATGCATTTGTCTAAGCACATAGATTTCTGTTTTCAGAACACAAGTAATTTATTACCTATTCACATTTATTTATTTATGGTATGGAGTGCTAAAGACTGGAATGCAGAAGTTAACAAAGAATATAACAGATTGAGAAACAAATGAAAAGCTTCAGACTTCCCTAGGGGCCCAGTGGTTAAGACTCCACGTTGCCAGTGCAGGAAATATGGGTTCAATTCCTGGTCAGGGACCTAAAACCCCACATGACGCGGCACAGCCAAAAGATTTAAAAGGAAGAAGAAAAATTTTAAAAGGCCACTCTCACTCTTAGGACAAAATTATCTGACCTAAGTTCACTGTGTAAATGAATGGAATCTGCAGGCCAAAGGCAAATGTACCATACATAAACAATGGGCTCTGTAAGTTCTTTCCACGGGGGTTTGTAGCTAACAGGACTGAAACTACCATATCAGTTATTGAAGGAGCAAGCCCTGAATTTGATAAGTGATGAGTAGTGGAAGCCAGGTTTCTTACCATTGGAGTGGGAAGTTACAGGCAGACAAAAGGAGAAGGGTATAATACCTGTGTCATAAGAGATCAGGTTGGAGACATCATTATAAACTATCTTTAGCCTAATGCAGAAACATATAACTCCATGTGAAAATCTTCATAACCGTCTGTATGCATAGTCTGGATACATGCATGTGTATTTCCATGCATTGTCTGCTGAGATTATTAAGTTCCCACATACAAGTTTTTATTAATATGCTCTAACAAAAAGGGACAAGGACTCTTTAAATATGTGTCTGATACTAGGACTGAGACAATAAATATGTAAAGCAGCATAATCTTAAAATGTGAGAAAGAAGGACCAAAAAGCCCCATAAAAGCTGAATTATGTAAAATAAAAGCAGGAGAGTATGGAAAAAGCTCTCAATAGCCAAAGCTAGAATGAACTAAGCAGTCTAATTGGCTGGATTATAGCCAAAAGAAAGTGAAAGTGAAGTTGCTCAGTCGTGTCTGACTCTTTGCAACCCCATGGACTGTAAGCTATGAGGCGCCTCCATTCATGAAATTTTCCAGGCAAGAGTACTGGAGTGGGTTGCCATTTCCTTCTCCAGGGGATCTTCCCCACCCAGGGATTGAACCCAGGTATCCTGCATTGCAAGCATATGCTTTTACAGGCTGAGCCACCAGGGAAGCTCCCAAAAGTTTAAAATAATTTTCAGGTGTCCAAACTGGTAAAAAGTAAAAATTAGGTTTTATGAGTAATGTTGAATAAAAATCTCACACAGAAAGATTCTAAATAATTGATACAGACTCAGCTGTCCATCAAGTATATGAAGCTAACTCTCCTCTCCTCAAATGTGGGTCCTGCATTATGACTTCCTCCTTAATAAGGCACTCAGGATGGACGTGAGGAAAATCAACAATAAAGACAAATAACAAATGTTGGCGAAAATGTACGAAATTGAAACTCAAAACTTTACTTGTGGAGAGGTAAAATGGTGCAATCAATGTGTCCAAAACAAGCATTTTCTCAAAAACATAAAAATGTAATTATATCACTCAGTAGTGGCCACAGGACTGGAAAAGGTCAGTTTTCATTCCAATCCCAAAGAAAGGCAAAGCCAAAGAATGTTCCAACTGCCACACAGTTGCACTCATCTCACATGTTAACAAAGTAATGATCAAATTTCTCCAAGCCAGGCTTCAACAGTAAGTGAACCATGAATTTCTAGATGTTCAAGCTGGATTTAGAAAAGACAGAGGGACCAGAGATCAAATTGCCAACACCCGTTGCATCACTGAAAGAGCAAGAGAGAAAAACATCCAGAAAAATATTTACTTCTGCTTTGTTAACAAGGCCAAAGCCTTTGACTCTGCAGATCACCACAAACTGTGGAAAATTCTGAAAGGTATGGGAATACCAGACTGCCTTACCTGCCTCCTGAGAAATCTGTATGCAGGTGAAGAAGCAACAATTAGAACTAGACATGGAACAATGGACTGGTTCCAAATCAGGAAAGGAGTACAGCACCCTGCTTATTTAACTTATATGCAGAGTATATCATGTGAAATCCCGGGTCTGGATGAGGCACAAGCTGGAATCAAAATTGCCAGGAGAAATAACAATAATTTCAGATACACAGAGGACACCACTCTTATGGCAGAAAGCAAAGAAGAACTAAAGAGTCTCTTGATGAAAGTGAAAGAGGAGAGTGAAAAAGTTGGCTTAAAAATCAGTATTCAGAAAACTAAGATCATGGCATCTGGCCCCATCACTTCATGGCAAATAGATAGGAAAACAATGGAAATGGTGACAGAATTTATTGTGGGGGGGGGCTCAAAAATCACTGAAGATGGTGACTGCAGCCATGAAATTAAAAGACACCTGCTCCTTGGAATAAAAGTTATGACCAACCTAGACAGCATATTAAAAAGCAGAGACATTACCAACAAAGGTCCATGTACTCAAAGCTATGGTTGTTCCAATAGTCATGTATAGACGTTACAGCTGGACTACAAAGAAAACTGAGCACCGAAGAAGTGATGCTTTGGAACTGTGGTGTTGGAGAAGACTCTTGAGCATCACTTGGACTGCAAGGAGATCCAACAAGTCAATCCTAAGGGAAATCAACCCTGAATATTCATTGGAAGGACTGATGCTGAAGCTGAAACTGCAATACTTTGGCCACCTAATGTGAAGAACTGACTCATTGGAAAAGACCCTGATGCTGGGAAAGATTGAAGGCAGGAGCAGAAGGGGATAACAGAGGATGAGATGGTTGATGGCATCACCAACTCGATAGACATGAGTTTGAGCAAGCTCTGGGAGTTGGTGATGGATAGGGGAGCCTGGTGGGCTGCAGTCCACGGGGTCACAAAGAGCCGGACATGAGTGAGTGACTGAACTGAAATATCATATGTTTTGGTAACTCCACTCCTAGATATACATCCAAAGAATTTAAAAGAGGTGCTCAAATATATACTTGTACACCAATATTTACAGCAGCAGTGTTCTTGATAATCCAAGTTAAAAACAATGAAAATGTCCACCAACAAGTGAATGGAAGAGCAAATAGGGCAGTTCCATCCATGAGATGCATTACTCTGCCATATAAAGGAGTATAGTAAAATAATGCCACAGCTTCAGAAAATAGTAGGGGGCTTTACAAAAACTTAAACACAGAGTTAACATAGAATCCATCAATTCCGGTCCAGGTTATACACTCAAGATATTTAAAACCAAATACTGAAACAGATATTCAAACCCCATATTCATAGCAGCATTATTCATAGTAACCAAAAGGTGGCAGCAGCACAAGTGTTCAACAGATGACTGGATAGGCACGATGTAGTATATACACAGTGGGATCTGATTCAACCTTTAAAAACAAGATAACTCATACATGCTATAATGTAGATGAAACTTCAAGTCATTAGGTGAAGTGAAACAAGCCTGACACAAAAGGAAAAATGTTCTATGATTCCACTAGTATGAGATATCCATATAAGACAAATTTCAAGTAGAGTAAGATGGCCAGGGATTGGGGGTTATGAGTATTTAATGGTTACAGTGTCACTTCAGGAAAAGGGAAAGATTCTGGAGATGAATGGTGGGGAAATTTTTACAATGAGAGTGCAGTTAATGCTATAGAAGTTCATACTTAAAATGACTCAAATAATAAATGTTGTTATATGTTTGTAAGCACAGTGAAAACAATGACACATGGCACAACATGGAAAAGCACTAAAAACATTCTCAGTGAAAGAAACCACACTGAAAAGCCACCCAGATCATAGTCATCTTGTCACTTTAAATCCATGAAGGTTTTTAACATGAGGGAAAGCCCCAGTGATGGCTCCAGAAAAAGAGAACTGCATTAGAATGAAGAAAGACAGTTGCACAAAGCTTGGGCAGCTGATGAAAGTTGAACTGGTCCTATGGATAGGATTGTAATGTGGAAACCATAATTATCCCCCATTTTGGGGTTGTGGGCTGGTTCCCTGGGAAAGTGACCATGTTTTGGGTAAATACCAAATACATTTGGTAAATACCAAATACATTGCGGTATTTGGTGTGAATGTAGAAAACTTTGTACCACTATTTAAAGTAGACACGTTTGAAATTTTACTAGAAAGTAAGTTACTTTTCAATACAGCCATGTAAGTCACATGCCAGAAAATCAGAGATGACATCAAACATTGCAATAGAGGCCAAGAGTTAACCTAACTAAATTCAGCTAAAGTAGTTTGATGCTAATTGCCTTGTACTAGTCCACATGGTATTAAAAGGCACCATAGGAAGAGTATATTAGTAGACACCATGCCCTGGGTGCTGTGGATGACCAGATGGAACTGAAACTATTAGATGTCTTAATTCTAGTTTTCCACATAACACTACACCAAAGCAACTGTCAGAACTAAAAAGCGAATTCACAGACTTGCCTGGCAGTCCAGTAGTTAAGACTGCACTTCCACTGCAGGGGGTACAGGTTTGATCCTCGGTCAGAGAACTAAGATCCAACATGTCGAGCTGTGGGGCCAAAAAAAAGAAAAAAGAAAGTCAGCAGAACTGCAAGATCATTTGTGATTCTCTACACTAATAATGAACTATCAGAAAGAGAAATTAAGAAAATAATTCCTTTTACAATTGCATCCCCTCCCCCACATAACTAGAAATCTAACCAAGGACTTGAAAGACCTGAAAGCTAAAAACTACAAGACAATGATCAAAGAAACTAAATGGATACAAGTAAAAAGATATCCCATGCTTATGGGTGAAAATACCATTAAAATATCCATTCTAAACAAAGCAACGTACACATTCATGCAATCACTGCCAACATTTCAATGACATTTTTCACAGAAACAAAAGCAATCTTTACATCTGTGTGGAGCCACAAAGGAACCAGAAGAGCCAAAGGGATCCTGAGAAAGCAGAACAGGCTGGTGGCATGTCTATCCCTGACTTCAATCTAGAGTATGTACCTAAAGTCACCAGAAGACGTGTGGAATTGGCACAGAAATAGTCAAGAGAGCTCAGAAGTAAACCTACAGGTGCATGGTAATTAATTTACAAGAAAGGAACTAAAAATATATACGCGGGAAAGGACAGTCCCCCCCACCCCCCTCAATAAAACGTGCTGGGAAAAATGGAAACCACACACCAAGGAACAATATAGGACACCATCTTATACTACAGACAAAAACTGACTAAAATCCCACAACTTTCCACATCAAGCCCTAACAGTCTTGGGTCCTCTTAAGACAGACTTTCAGCAACAGCCACACACAGAAGCTTCTTCCCAATTTTCCTCACTTTTTCTTTCAGCAGCACATCGTTGCAGGAATCTTGAGGAAACCAGACTCCCGTCAGACTCAACTGAACCCCACAATGTCCCAAAGCTGAAGCACCAATGGGTTCTGAGGAGATCATGGGTCCTGAGGAAACTAGATTCCATCAGCCAAAACTAAACCCCATAATGCCCCAAAGCCAAAATACAATGGATCCTGTGGTGACCCATCTCCTGTCAGCCTGAACTGAACCCCACAATGTCACAAAGCTGAACCCCCATAAGGTCCTGAGGAGATCAAATTCTATCAGCCTGAATTGAACCCCACAATGCCCCAAAGCTGAAACCACATGGGTCTTGTGGTGACCCATCTCCTGTCAGCCTGAACTGAACCCCACAATGTCCCAAAGCTGAACACCCAGCAGGTCCTGAGGAGACCAGATTCCATCAACCTGAACTAAACCCCACAATGCCCCCAAACTGAAGCCCCAGTGGGTTCTGAGAAGACCAGATTCCATCTGCCTGACCTGAACCTCAGAGTATCCTGAAGCTGGGTCCTGAGGAGACCAGAGTGCTGTCAGTGGCCACCAACAGCCAGGTGCTCCAGCAGAGTGGGGAGTTCCCCCTGGGGTGAGGAGAGTGTCAGGGGGGCGGGCTCTTCATTATCATGAATAGGCATGATCAAGAAGGTTTGCAGGGGCCAGGGCAAGGACAAGGGAGATAAGCTCCAGCTCCGAGTATTCTAAGTCCCCACTTTCTGAGATTGCGTGACCTACATGATCCAGACTTTGCAAGGAGCAAGCTGAGTTACAGAGGCAGAAGGAGCAGGAGGTGATGTAAAATTTTAACGTTTCCTCTTCAGGTTCAGAAAGATGAAGCCCTCCCAGGTTCCCAGGTCCTTGTGCCCCAGTGACTGTGAGCTCTTCCTTCTGGGTGTATGACCAACCCCCACACTAAGTCCCCTCTATACCCATGGCCCTGGCCCAAGCCTAACCTCCCCCTCAGGCCCTGATGAAGCTCCCCGCCCCCATTGTGCATCTCACATCCCACCCCAACGTGGTCTTTTTGAAGCCTAAACAAGACCATCCTCCTCTCCTCCCTGTGATTCCCCTCACCTGATGAAGCCAGGTCTTCATCCGTTCCAGGTGACTCCAAGGGCCTCATTCTCTCCATGTGTGTGGCCGCTCTCTGTGCCCGTCTTTATGGGCATGTGGTGATCTCCTAAAATGAGGGTTATTTGACAGAGAGAGAATGGGGTAAATGGTGGCCACCAAAGATGTGTCCCCCCAGAACAGGGCCGTATCTGGGAAAAGAGTCTTTGTAGATGTAGTTAAGGATAGCAAGGTAAGGTCATCTAGGGTTAGGGTGACCTTCAATCCAACTGACAGACTCCTTCAAAGAGACGAAAGAGGACACAAAGGGGAAGCCTCTTAAAGGCAGAGGCAGAGATGGGAGGGAGGGGGCCACAAGCCCAGGGACCCCTGGAGCCCCTGAAGTTGGAAAAGGCAGGAATGATCCTGTCCTGGAGCCTCTGGAGGGACCTCAGCCCTGTGCCACCTTGATTTCCGGTGTCTGGTCTCCAGGACTGAGAGAGGATGAACTCCTGTTGTTTTAAACCACCCAGCATGTGATCATGTTAGAGAAGCCACAGAGCAGCCACACAGACCCTGCTCTGTAGGATCCTAGAAATGTGGGTCTCATTAAAGCAGATGAAGGGTGGATTACAGAACCCTTAAAATCAGCTCTGGACCCTCAGAAATGCTAAAGCAGTGGCTGGGCTCCAGAATGTTGAGGGGTCAAGTCTGAAGCCTGTGCCTAGGGGTACTGGGTGCACACGCCTCCCCGGGTTCTTACACCAGTACATGTGGTGTAACATCTCAGTCTTGATGGAGGACATTTAACATCAATGGCCACATTGCTAATTAAGAAGCCACCAGTTGCACAGGTGAAAGCCCAATTAGGGCACTTGCTTCAGGGATGAGCAATTCTGAAGATGGTCAGGGATGGGGACTTACTCATGTGTAGCCAGCCAGCAGCCCTTGCACATACCCCACCCCCTCCCCTCCCAAGGAGGGACCTCAGTGGGAAGCTGGGAGACTACACGGAGTCATCTCTAAGTAAATGCTGGCTGACCCCCAGGCTAGCCATTCCTGAACCTCATCCACCCTTCATAGATAAAACACTTGAATATGTGCAAAGACCTCACAGGCTGGAGAAAAGTGGAGCCACTCCAGCGACAGCATGCTTACTGACGTGGCTCCTGTAGGTCAGGCAGAATGGTCCTGGCCTGGGTGATCTGGAAGCTTTGCACTTTCCTACCTGAGTTACTCCTCCTGTGCTGCTCCCATTGCCTGTTTTCTTGCTTCCTCATTTCTGCCTGAGAAGATTTCCAACAGCAGGAACAGGTGACACAGCCCATCCTTAGGAAGTGACAGCTTAGCACCTCCTGCAGAAGGTCCAGCAGAGCCCAACACAGACCCAATCCCCCGAAACACTATGGGCCCTCACTCTCTCTTATCAAGCCAACCCTGCAAGATCTAAGCAGAAAGACAGCATCAGGTACAGCTGCAGGCACTTGAGGGGGTTTATATAGACCTCAACCCAGGCACACATCCAAAGGGCAGGCCAGTCAGGTCAGCCAATCTGCCCACCTGGGCTTGTGGTTTCAGAAAATGGGCCTCGTTGTCCTGGCCAGGGTTCCAGGAACAGGTGTGGGTCCTTTGGGTCAGGATGGATATGGGGCTGCTGCTCTGACTTGTTTTCTCATCTTCTTATCTGACCTATAAGTGGGAGAGGATTTCAGGAAGGCCTTCTTCTAATGAGAGGGACCCAGGGGTCAGGGAGAGGATGGGTGGTGGGTGGAGACAGACTCAGTGCCCAGGTGCTATGGGACCCTCTGGAAAACCTGCTGGAAGGAGGCTGCAACCAGTGAAGCCCAAGGTCACAAAACTATCCTGAAGCTGCTGTATGTTACCTCAGGTCCTCCTCTGAGGGTCTCAAGGTCAGATCTGTCCAACAGAGGAGCTGGGGGCTCTTTGCAGTGAGGGCTCTGTGAACAGCTCCTGGGTGCTGAGCCCTGCAGGATACCTGCCCAGGTGAGCCCCATATCCTGGGAGGCACCTGCCCATAAGAACCATGTATCCTGGGAGGGGCGAGTGAACAAGTATTCTCTCTGTGCAGTTATCACAGATTAGCTTAGTGACTCTCACGTGGGCAGTGCTGGAATTAGATGAGAACAAGGACATGTTGGGGGACGTTCCCTGAAACACCCCCAGGCCCATCCAGAGTGAAGAGTTCAGTAGGTGGGTACTGGTTGCTGTGCTGGGGTGGGAGGTTTCATGGGTGCCTCTTGTTTCTTCACCTGACACCACAGAGGCCTCTGCAGGACACAGAAGACAGCCTGCCCAGGGACGGTGTGAGCCCCTGGCGACCAGGCACGGGAAGTGAGAGGGAAGGACCAGGCTGAGGGGGCCTTTCTGCTCTGAGTTGGGAGTGGACAAGCAAGTGGTGAGTGTGATCTAGGAAAGTGGCTCTAGTGATGGGAGGCTTGTTGAGACCGTCTGAGTACGAGTTGGAAAAGAATGTTCAGACATAGAGCATTTCAGAAGGGAGTGAGTTTGTATTAAGAACAAAGAGCAGAGATAAAGTGGGCACTGTGGGCTCAGGGGGCCAACCACCTGACAGACTAGGGAAAGTTGACTGATTTCCTGGGTTAAGAGCCAATTTTTACAGTTTCAAGGCAAAGAAAATTCCTACTGGAAGGTTGATATTAGGTGATTGGGTGGGGTACCATAGGGTGTTTACTGGAGTGGGCATCCTTGCCTGGTAGGGAGTCAGGAAGCTCATTAGCGATGATCAGGTGCTTTTGGCAACAGTTGCAAAGGGGGCCCAGTCCGATTCACAGGTGACCTTGGTTCTGGGGCCCACTTCTATGGCCTTGGTGTGAGGACTCCCAGTTGTGGCCTTGGGGAAGGAGTCACCTCAACAAGACTGACCCTGCTTCAGAGTAAAAGTTCCATCAAGTTTGCTCTACAGGAGAGATCTAGTGATCCTAGATCTGTTTGGAAAAGTCTTGGACACTGCAGGGACACATACTGAGTGTGAAACTGGATATTGAACCTTGTTGGCAAAACTCACCTTTTCTCTCTGTTGGCATTAAAAGGGTGTGGGCTGACAGCTACCTGAGAATCCATCCAATTGACAATTTCCTATTTACAACATAAATGAGTTTGGTCAAATTATTTCTATTTCTATGCAAACAGGCAGCTTGCAACACCTTGTGGCAGGATCATTTCCAATAGATTGTCAACTAATCAAGGTAACAACATTATGACACTCAACACATTTAGATATAATTTCCTAAGCCTTTTTCTTGAGGGACAGACCCAATATGAGCTAGGAATATGTTCAAAAGGCTCAGAAAGTGCAGGAAAATACACTGGCTATGACTGGAAATTAGGGTCTCTGTGCAAACCTGGAGTTCTGACATCTTACAATCTAGACAGTTCCTGATAGACAGATGCATGAAAAACACTCTACTTTTATGTTTTTCTTTCATCAAAGGAACATGGAGTTCCTAGCATTCTGTGTGCTGAGAGTAACTCACTGCTCTAAAATGCTTGCTTGGACTTCATTTTTCAGTAAGAACTTCCCCTGACTGTGTTACAGTCAGGACGGTCCCACACTCACAGGGAAAAAGCAAACTAGCATCCAAACGTTTGTTCCATCAGGTTTTCTCTGTAGGAGAGATCCAGTGATGCTAGGTCTGTCTGGAAAATGCTTGGGTAGTGCATGGACACATACTGAGTGTGAAGCTGGATCCTGGACCTTGTTGGCTAAATCAGCATTTTCTTTCAGGTGGTCCTAAAATGGTGCAGAGTAGCAACTGCCTGAAGATCCATCCAATTGCTGTTTTCTTACTTGTGACAGCAATATCTTTGGTCAGACCTCTTGGATTTCTGCAGCAAACATGGGACTTTCAATTCCTTGCCACTGGATCATTTCCAATGGCAGGTAAACTCATTAGGTAACCAGACTCGATGGCATTCAGCACTCTCAGACACACTCCTACAGCCTGTTTCTTCATAGACAGTCCCAGGATGACCTAGGAATGGGTTCGCTAGTATCAGAAATGTGAGCAAACATACTGGCTGTCACTCTGAAAATTAGGTGCTCTGTGCAAATCTGGAGTTTTAACATTTTAGAATCTAGACAGTTTCTGATAGATGTCTGAAATACACTCCTTTTTATTTTTTGCCTTTCATTCCTCAAAGAAACACAGATTTCACAGCATTATGTTTGCTGAGAGTGACAGACTGCTTGGAAATTCTTGCCTGGAAGTCATTTTGAAGTAACAATTTCCCCTCCCCTGTGTTACCATGGGAAATGCCCCCACACTGACAGAGAAAAGTAAACAAATGTCAAAACATCTGTTCCGTGAAGTCCCCTGTAGGAGGGATCCAGTGATCCTAAGTCTGTCTGGAAAATTCTTGGATAGTGCTTGGACACATGCTCAGTGTGAACCTGGATTCTGGACCTTGTTGGCAAATTAGAATTTTCTCTGTGTTGGCCACAGTAGGCTGGGGTTTAGCAACTCCTTGAAAATCAGTACACTTGCTCTTTTCCCACTAACGACAGCAATAGCTTTGGTCAAAACACTGGAATTGCTGAAGCAAGCAGGCAGCGTGCAACTCCTTGTGGCAAGATCATTTCCATTGGAATGCCAATTAAACTACTTAGAAACAGTATGGCATTCAGCTGTGTCAGACACACTCCTCCAGACTCTCTCCTCATGATGTGTCCCAGTAAGATAGAGTACTGTGCTCATGAACCATGGAAAGTTCAGGGAAACTTACTGGCTGTGTCTCTGGAATTGAGGGCATCTGTGGAAGCGTGGTCTTCTCACATCTTAGAATCCAGACAGCAGTCATGGATAGAGAGATGCCTGAAAAGCACCCTATTCATTGCCGCTCATTCCACGAGTGAACACAGGTGTCCCAGCATTCTGTTTGCTGAGAGTAACCCGCTAAGTGGAAACCCTTGCCTGGAAGTCATTTTTAAGTAAAAATTTCCCCTCACGTGTGTTACACTAGGGAAGGCTCCCACACTCACAGGGAAAAGCAAGCAAACATCAAAATGTCTCTTCCATCAATTTTTCTCTGTCAGAAGGATCCAATGGCCCCAGGTGTCTCTGGAAATTTCTTGGATACTGCAAGGGAAACATACTGACTGTGAACCTGAATATTTGACCTTCTTGGCAAAATTAGCATTGTCTCTCTTTTGGCACTAACAGGATGTGCGCTGGCAGCTGCCTGAAAATCCATCCAATTGATATTTTCCTACTTCTGACATCAATAGGTTTGGTCAAATCTTTCAGGTTTCTGACACAAGCAGGTGGCTTGCAACCCCATCGAGCTGGATCATTTCCATTAAAATGTCAAATAATCTAGGTAACAACAGTATGGCTCTCAGCAATCTTAGATAATTTCACAGCCAGTTTCCTCTGAATCAGACCCAATAGGAGCCAGGAATGTGTTCATAAGGCTCTGAAAGTGCAATGAAATATACTGGCTATGACTTTGGAAATTAGGCCCTGTGTGCAAACCTGGAGTTCTCACATCTTAGACTTTAGATAGTTCCTGACAGATAGATGCCTGAAAACACCCACTTTTATGTCTTTCATGCATTTAAGTAACTTAGTTATCCCAGATTTCTGTGTGATGAGAGTAACACACTGGTTGAAAATCCTTGCTTGAAGGTGATTTTTCAGTAACAATTTCCCATGACTGTGTTACTGTAGGGAAGACCCCCAAACTCACAGGAAAAAGAAAACAACCAACCAAATGTCTATTCTATAAAGTTTTCTCTTTAGGAGAGATCCAATGATCCTCTGCCTGTCTGGAAAATTCTTGGATACTACAGGGACACATACTGAGTGTGAATCTGCATCCTTGAATCTGTTGGCAAAATTAGCAAATTTTTTCGGTTGGATCTAAAAGAGTGCGGCCTTAGCAACTGCCTGAAGATTCATCCAATTGGTCTCTTCCTAATAATGACAGTGATAACATTGGTCAAACCTTTGAGGTTTCTAAAGCAAGCAGGCGGCTCACTACTCCTATCTGCTGGCCCATTTCAAGTGGAATGTCACCTCATCTAGTTAAGCACTGTATGGCACCCAGCCCTCTCAGACATACTCCTGCATCCTGTTTCCTCATGGGCAGGCCCAGTTTGAATAAGGAATGTGTTTAAAGCCTTGGAAGGTGCAGGGAAACACAGTACCCTAACTCTGGAAGTTAGGACCCTGGGAAAGCCTTGAAGTCTCATGCCTTGAGTTCTAGACAGTTCCTGATAGATAGAGGCCTAAAAATACACTCCATATGGATGCCTTTCCGTCCTCGAAGGAACATAGCTTTCCCAACTTTCTGTGTGCTGAGAGTCACACGGTGCTTGAAAACACTTGCTTGTAGGCCATTGGTCAGTAGAAAATTCCCCTGAAAGTGCAATGGTAGGGAAGGCTCCCACACTCACTGGGAAAGGCAAACCAACATCCAAACGTGTACTCCATAACATTTTGTCTTTAGGTGCGATCAAGTGAGCCTAGGTCTGTCTGGAGAATTCGTGGGTATTGTGGGGACACATCATGAGTGTGAACTTGTATATATGAACTTGGTGGCAAAATTCTCATTTTCATCTCCCACACTCATTTTGGGACCACATTGGTTCTAAAATGGTGCAGTGTAGCAAATCCTTGAAAATCCATCCAATTGCTGTTTTCTTACTTTTGACAGTGATAGATTTGTCCACCCTTTGGAATTTCTGAAGCAAGCAGGTTGCTCACCACTCCAGCCACTAACTGATTTCCATTGTACTGGCACCTCATGCAGGTAAGCACAGTATGCTGCCCAACACACTCGGATACACTCGTGCAGCCTGTTTCTTCAGGAGCAGCCCCAGTATATACTTGGAAAGTGTTTACAAGGCTTGAAAAGTTCATGGAAACACACTGCCCTGACTCTGGGTGTTAGGATCCCTAGGAAAGACTGAAGGTCTCACGACTTAGAATGTAGACAGCTCCTGATAGATAGAGGGCTGAAAGCACTCTCTGTTGATGCATTTCTTTTCTTGAAGGAACATAACTTTCCAAACATTTTGTGTGCAGAGAGACACACACGGCTTGAATATGCTGGCATGGAGGTCATTTTTCAGTAGCACTTTCCCCTGATGGTGTGACCATGGGGATGCTGCACTCTCCATTTTTAGAGAAAGACAAATTAGCATTCAAACGTCTGTTCCATCACATTTTCTCAGTAGGATCGATCCACTGAGACTAGTTCTGTCTGGAAACTTTGTGGATACTGCATGGAGACATCCTGAGTCTGGACATGGATACCGGATTTTTGGGGCAAAAATAATATTTTTTCTCTTGATTTGGGAAAATGCTACGGCCTTGCAACTGCTTGGAAATCCATCCAATTGCTGTTTTCTTCCTTCTGACAATGATAGCTTTGGTCCATCCTTTGGGATTTCTGAATCAAGCAGGCGACTCACCACTCCTACCCTCTGGCCCATTCCCAGAGGAATGTCATCTCATCTAGGTAAGCACAGTATTGGTACCATACAATCTCAGACACTCTCCTACAGTCTGTTTCCTCATGGGCCATCCCTATATGAGCTAGGATGTCTTTGGGAGGCTTGGAAGGTGTAGGAAAAATAGTGCCTTGACTCTGGTAGTTAGGTCCCCTGGACAAGCCTGGAGGTCAATGTTAGATTCTAGACAGTTACTAATAGATATAGGCCTAATAACACACTCTCTGTTGATGCCTTTTCTTCCTTGAAGAAACATACTTTTCCCTGCATTCTCTGTGCTGGGGATCACACACTGCTTGAGAACGCTCTTTGGAGGTCATTTTTCAGTAGAAACTTCCTCTGACAGTGTAACCTTAGGGAAGGCCCCCACACTCACTGGAAAAGGCAAACCAACATCCAAACTTCTGTTGCATCACATTTTGTCTCTAGGAGTGATCCAGAGAGCCTAGGTCTGTCTGGAAAATCGTGTATACTGCAGGACCACATCCTAAGTGTGAACCTGGATACTGGAACTGGTGGCACAATTCACATTTCTCTTTCGGTTTGTCCTAAAACTGTGTGGCCTGGCACCTGCTTGAAAATCCATCTAATTGCTGTTTTCTTACTTTGAAGAGCAATAACTTTGGTTCACCCTTTGGGATTTCTGAAGCAAGCAAGGAGATCACCACTCCTAGTCATGGGCCTATTTCCAGTGGAATGTCACCTTATCTAAGTAAGCACATAATGGCCCCTCTGTATACTCAGACACACGCCCACAGTCTGTGTCCTCATGGACAGTCCCAGTGTGACCTAGGAATATGTTTACAAAGCATTAAAAGGGCAAGGAAGACACTGCCCTGACTCTGGAAGTTCCGTTCTCTGGGAAGGCTGGAGGGCTCTTGTTAGAATCAAGACAGTTCTTCATAGATAGAAGCCTGAAAACACACTCTCTGTTGATACCCTTCCTTCCTCGAAGAAACAGTACTTTCCCAGTATTCTGTGAACTGAGAGTCACACATTGCTTGAAACCGTTTGCTTGCAGGTCATTTTTCAGTAGCAATTTCTTGTGATGTTGTGACAGTAAGGATGTCCTCTACACTCACAGGGTAAGGCAATCCAAGACCCAAACATCTGTTCCATCACATCCTCTCTATCAGAGCAGCCAGTGAGCCTAGGTCTTTGTGAAATATGGATAGATACAGCAGAGACACCTCCTGAGTCTGACAGTGGATACCGGAACTTGATGGTCAAATTTGCAACTGCTAGAAAATCCATACAATTGCTTTTTTTTTTTTAATTTCTAACAGTGGTCACTTTTGACCCACCTTTGGGATTTCAGAAGCAAGAAGGCAGGTCGCAAGTGCTGCTGATGGCCTATTTGCAATGGAATGTCACCTCACCTGGGTAACAACAGCATGGCACCCTGCAGTCTGAACACATTCCTGCAGCCTGTTTCCTCATGGGCAGTTCTGGGATGATGTAGGAAGGTGGTTAAAAGCCTGGGTTAGTGCAGGGAAACACACTGCCCTGACTCTGCAAGTTAGGTCCTCAGGGTAAGACTGGAGGTCTCACATCTTAGAAATCTAGACAATTCTTGATAGATAAAGGACTGAAAATTCATTCTCTGCTGATGCCTGTCTTTCCTTGAAGGAACATTGTTTTCCCAACATTCTGCTTCCTGAGTGTCACACACTTGCTTGGAGGTCATTTATCACTAAGAATTTCCCCTGAAGATGTGACTGGAGGGAAAGCCCCACAAACACAGTAAAAGGGAACCACATTCAAATGTCTGTTCCATCACGTTTGCTCTGTAGGTGAGATATAGTGAGCCTAGTCCTATCTGGAAAATTCTTGGATACTGCAGGGACACATCATGAATGTGAATCTTGATAGCAGATCTTGGTGGCAAAATTTGCATTATCCTCTCCATTGGGCTTAAAACGTTGTGGCCTAACAACTGCTTGAAAGTTCATTTAATATCTGTTTTCTTACTTCTGACAATGATAGCTTTGTTCCAGCTTTCTGGATTTCTGAAGCAACAGGCGGTTCATAACTCCTAGTCCCTGGCCCATTTCCAGTGGAATGTCAGTTCATTTGGTAAGGGCAGAATGACACACAGCACACACGGACACTCTTCCATCGCCTGTTTCATCATGGACATTCCTGAGTGATCTTGGAATGTGCTTATAAGGCTCAAAATTTGCAGGGAAACACTGCCCAGACTCTGGAAGATGGGTCCTCTGGACAAGCCTGGAGATCTCACATCTTAGAATATAGACAGATCCTGATAGACAGAGGCCTGAAAACACACTCTCTATTGATGCCTTTCCTTCCTCAAATGAACGTAGCTTTCCCAGCATTCTGTGTGCTGAGAGTCACATACTGCTTGAAAATGCTTGCCTGGAAGTTGTTTTTCAGTAGCAATTTCCCTTGATGGTTTGACCATAGGGAAGCCCACCACACTCACAGGAAAAGGCAAAACATCATCCAAACGTCTGTTCCATCATGTTTCTCTGTAGGAGAGATCCTAGGGTTAGGGTTAGGGTTAGGGTTAGCCTAGGTCTGTCTTGAAAATTCTTCAGTGCTGTGGGGACACATCCTGCGTGTGAACCTGGGTAATGGACCTTGGTGGCAAATTTCGCATTTTCCTCTAGGTTGGCCCTAAAATGTTGGGAAAGCAATGGCCCTTTGAGTAAGGAAAGGCGTCACCAGAGAGTGTGTTTCCAGGCCTCTATCTATTAGGAACTGTCTAGATTGTAAGACGTGAGACCTCCAGTCTTGCCCAGATGACCTAACATCCCGAGTCAGGGGATATGTTTCCATACAATCTCTGAGCCTTGTAAATACATTCCTAGGTCATACCAGGACTGCCAAGGAGGAAACAGGCTGTCAGAGTGTGTCTGAGAGAGCTGGGTGCCATGTGGTGCTACCTATATTATGTGACATTTCACAGGAAAGGGACCACCAGATAGAAGTGGCAAGCAGACTGCTTGCTTCAGAAATTACATGGGTGAACCATATCTGTCACTGTCAGAAATAAGAAAACAAGTACTGGATGGATATTTAAGCAGTGGCTATGCCAAACCATTTTAGTGCCAACTGAGAGGAAAAGGTGAATTTTGTCCTGTATTCAGGTTCACACTCAGGATGTGACCCCACAGGATCCAAACTTTTCCAGATAGACCTGGGTTCACTGGACCTCTCTAACAGAGAAAACGTGATGGAACAGGTATTTGGATGCTTGCTTGTCTTGTGATTGTGGGCGCTTCCCTACTGTCACAGTCTCAGGGGAAATTGCCACTGAAAAATGAACTCCAAGCAAATGTTTTCAAGCAGTGTGTGACTCTCAGCACACAGTACATTGGGAAAGTTATGTTCCTTCAATGAAGGAAAGGCATCAACAGAGAGTGTGTTTTTTATAGCAGGAACTCTTCAGCTTCTAAGATGTGAGAGCTCAGGCCTGATTAAAGGACCTAAGTTCCAGAGTCAGGACAGTGTGTCTTGCTGCACTTTCTGAGACTTCTAAATGCATTCCTAGGGCATACCAGGTCTGCTCCTAAGGAAGGATGCTGAGGGAGTGTATCAGACTGTGCTGGGTGAAATACTGTGGTCACATAGATGAGGTGTCATTCCACTGGAAATGGGCCTGCAGCTAGGAGTTGCAAGTCATTCACATGCTTCAAAAATCCCAAAGGGTGAACCAAAGCTAGCATTGTCAGAAGGAAGAAAACAACATTCAGATGGAATTTCAAGCAGTTGCTGGGCGGCACTCTTTTAGGGCCAAGTGAGAGAAAAATGCATATTTTAACACCAACGTCTGGTATCCAGATTCAAACATAGGTGTTTCCCCGCAGTGTCCACGGATTTTCTAAATAGACTTACATTGATGAATGGCCCCACCAAGAAAATGTGATTGAACAGATGTTTGGAAGTGCTTTTGAACTTACCTGTGAGTGTGGCGCCTTCCCTACAGTCACACCTCCAGGGGAAATTGCTAATGAAAAATGACCTCCAACAAGCGTTTTCAAGGAGTGTGTGACACTCAGCACACAGAATGTTGAGAAAGCTATATTCCTTTGAGGAAGGAAAGGCATCTCGAGAGAATATGTTATCAGGCCTCTACCTGTCATGAACTGTCTAGATTCAAACATGTGAGTCCTCCAAGTTTCCCAGAGGACCTAAATACCAGAGTCAGGGCAGTGTGTTTCCCACCACTTTCTGAGATTTGTAAACACATTCCTAGGTCAAACCAGATCTGACCATAAAATTCATGCTGCAAGAGTGTGTCTCAGCGTGCTGGGTGACATATTGTGCTAACCTAGATGAGATGACATCTCCCTGGAAAGGGGCCAGTGGCTTGGAGTGGAGAGCCTCCTGCTTGATTCATAAATCCCAAAGGGTGCACCAACACTATCACTGTCAGAAGTAAGAAAACAGCAATTAGATGCATTTTCAGGCAGTAACTAGGTTTAACCGTTTTAGGGCCAACTGAGAAAACAATGGAAATTTTGCTGCCAAGGTCCAGTATCCAGGTTCAAACATAGGGTGTGTAGGAACAGTATCCATGAGCATTCTAGACAGTTAGGTTGAATGGATTGCTCCTATCAAGAAAACGTGATTGAGCAGACGTCTGGATGATCCTTTGCCTTTTCCTGTGGGTGTGGCGGTCTTCCCTAAGGTCACAACATCAGGGGAAGTTGCTACTGAAAAATTACTTCTAACAAGCCTTTTCAAGCAGTTTGTGACTCTGAGCACACAAAAAGCTGGGAAAATTATGTTCCATCCAGGAAGGTAAGGCATCAACAGAGAGTGTTTTATCAGGCCTCTGTGTATCACAAACTGTATAGACTCAAAGATGTGAGACTTCCAGGTTTGCCCTGAGGACCCAAATTCCAGAGTCAGAGCATTGTATTTCCCTACACTTTCTGAGATTGCATCCAAGTACCATATTTTGGACTCGATTGTTGACCATGATGGCTACTCCATTTCTTTTAAGCGGTTCCTGCCCACAGTAGTAGATATAATGGTCATCTGAGTTAAATTCACCCATTCCTGTCCATTATAATTTGCTGATTCCTAGAATGTCGACATTCACTCTTGCCACATCCTGTTTGACCACTTCCAATTTGCCTTGATTCAAGGACCTAACATTCCAGGTTCCTATGCGATATTGCTCTTTACAGCATTGGACCTTGCTTCTATCACCAGTCACATCCACAACTGGGTACTGTTTTTGCTTTGGCTCCATCCCTTCATTCTTTCTGGAGTTATTTCTCCACTGAACTCCAGTAGGATATTGGACACCTACCGACCTGGGGAGTTCCTCTTTCAGTATCCTATCATTTTGCCTTTTCATACTGTTCATGGGGTCCTCAAGGCAAGAATACTGAAGTGGTTTGCCATTCCCTTCTCCAGTGGACTACATTCTGTCAGACCTGTCCACCATGACCCGTCCGTCTTGGGTGGCTCCACACGTCATGGCTTAGTTTCATTGAGTTAGACAAGGTTATGGTCCATGTGATCAGATTGGCTAGTTTTCTGTGATTATGATTTCAGTGTCTGCCCTTTGATGCCCTCTCACAACACCTACCATCTTATTTGAGTTTCTCTTACCTTGGACGTGGGGTATCTCTTTACAGCTGCTCCAGCAAAGCACAGCCACTCCTCCTTACCTTGGACAATGGGTATCTCCTCAGGCCGCCCCTCCTGACCTTGAATGTGGAGTAGCTCCTCTCGGTCCTCCTGCACCCATGCAGATGCTGCTCTGTGGACGTGGGATTGCTCCTCTTGGCCACAGCCCCTGACCTTGGGCATGGGGTAGCTCATCTCAGCCACCTCCCCTGACCTCAGGCATGAGGTAGCTCCTCTCGGCCGCTGCCCCTGGTCTCGGACATGGGGTGGCTCCCCTCAGCCACTACCTCTGACCTTGGGCGAGAGATAGCTCCTCATGGCCATGCTTCTGCATGGTCCGTCACAGCCTGCACCATTTGAATGCCGAGTTCCAAAGAATAGCAAGGAGAGATAAGAAAGCCTTACTCTGATCAATGCAAAGAAATGGAGAATAACAACAGAATGGGAAAGACTAGAGATCTCTTCAAGAAAATTAGAGATACCAAAGGAACATTCCATGCGAAGATTGGGTTCAATAAAGGACAGAAATGCTATGCATCTAACAGAAGCAGAAGCTGTTAAGAAGAGGTGGCAAGAATACACAGAACAACTGTACAAAAAAAGATCTTCATGACCCAGATAATTATGATGGCGTGATCAGTCACCTAGAGCCAGACATCCTGGAATGTGAGGTCAAGTGGGCCTTAGAAAGCATCACTACAAACAAAACTAGTGGAGGTGATGGAATTCCAGTTAAGCTATTTCAAATCCTAAAAGATGATGCTGTGAAAGTGCTGTACTCAATAGGTCAGCAAATTTGGAAAACTCAGCAGTGGCCACATGACTGGAAAAGATCAGTTTTCATTCCAATTCCAAAGAAAGGCAATAATAAAGAATGCTCAAACTGCTGCACAATTGCACTCATCTCACACGCTAGTAAAGTAATGCTCAAAATTCTCCAAGCCAGGCTTCAGCAATACATGAGCCGTGAACTTCCAGATGTTCAAGCTGGTTTTAGAAAAGGCAGAGGAACCAGAGATCAAACTGCCAACATCTGCTGGATCATTGAAAAAGCAAGAGAGTCCCAGAAAACATATATTTCTGCTATACTGACTACGCCAAAGCCTTTGATTGTGTGTATCACAATAAACTGTGGAAAATTCTGAAAGAGATGGGACTACCAGACCACCTGACCTGTCTCTTGAGAAACCTATGTGCAAGTCAGGAAGCAACAGTTAGAACTGGACATGGAACAACAGATTGGTTGCAAATAGGAAAAGGAGTATGTCAAGGCTGTATATTGTCTCCCTGCTTATTTAACTTATATGCCGTGTACATCATGAGAAACACTGGGTTGGAAGAAGCACAAGCTGGAATCAAGACTTCCAGGAAAAACATCAGTAACCTCAGATATGCATATGATACCACCCTTATGGCAGAAAGTGAAGAGGAACTAAAAAACCTCTTGATGAAAGTGAAAGAGGAGAGTGAAAAAGTTGGCTTACAGCTCAATATTCAGAAAACTAAGATCATGGCATCTGGTCCCATCACTTCATGAGAAAGAGATTGGGAAACAGTAGAAACAGTGTCATACTTTATTTTGGGGGGCTCCAAAATCACTGCAGATGGTGATTGCAGCCATGAAATTAGAAGATGCTTACTTCTTGGAAGGGTTAAGACCAACCTAGATAGCATATTAAAAAGTGGAGACATTTCTTTGCCAACAAAGCTCCATCTGGTCAAGGCTATGGTTTATCCAGTGGTCATGTATGGATGTACGAGTTGGACTGTGAAGAAAGCTGAGCACTGAAGAATTGATGCTTTTGAACTGTGGTGTTGGAGAAGACTCTTGAGAGTCCCTTGGACTGCAAGGACATCCAACCAGTCCATCCTAAAGGAGATCAGTCCTGGGTGTTCATTGGAAAGACTGATGCTGAAACTGAAACTCCAGTACTTTGGCCACCTGATGTGAAGAGTTGACTCATTGGAAAAGACCCTGATGCTGGGAGGGCTTGGGGGCAGGAGGAGAAGAGGATGACAGAGGATGAGATGGCTGGATGTCATCACCAACTCGATGGTCATGAGTTTGTGTAAGCTCCGGGAGTTGGTGATGGACAGGGAGGCCTGGTGTGCTTCGATTCATGGGGTCCCAAAGAGTCGAATACAGCTGAGCGTCTGAACGGAACTGAACTCTTTCTGAGCATTGTAAACACATTCCTAGGTCATACCAGAAGTGCCCTTAAGAAAAAACAGGCTGCAGGAAGATTTCTGAGATTGCTGGGTGCCATGCTGCACTTACCAAGATGATGTAGCATTCCACTGTAATTGGGCGAGCGGCTACGAGTTGCTAGCTGCTTACTTGCTTCAGAAATCCCAAAGGGTGTACCAAGTGATCACTGCCAGAAGTAAGAAACCAGCAGCTAAATGCATTTCCAGGTAGTTGTTATGCTCTACTGTTTTTGGCCAACTGAGAGAGAAAGGTGAATTTTGCCACCAAGGTCCACTGTCCATGTTCACACCTAGGATGTGTCCACTCAGGATCCAAGAATTTCCCAGACAGACCTAGGCACACTGAATCTCCACTACAGAGAAAACATGATGGAACTGACCTTTGGTTGTTGCTTTTCCTTTTCCTGTGAGTTTGGTGGCCTTCCCTATGGTCACACTATCAGGAGCAATTGCTAATGAAAAAGGACTTCCAACAAGTGTTTTCAAGCAGTATGTGACTCTATGGACATGGAATACTGGAAACCTACGTTCCATTGAGGAAGGAAATGTATTTATAGACAGTGTGTTTTCAAGAATCTGTCTATTAGGAACTGTCTAGCTTCAAAGATGTGAATTCTCCATATTTGCCCAGAGGACCTCAATTCCAAAGTCAGGGCAATGTGTTTTCCTGCACTTTTTGAGCTTTGTAAATACATTTCTTGGTCATACCAGGACTGCCCATGAGGAAACAGGCTCTCTATATGGGGAACTGTCTAGATACTAAGATATGAGACCTCTAGGTTGGTACAGAGGACCTAAATTTCAGAGCAAGGGCAGTGTGTTTTTGAGCATTTTCTGAGCTTTGTAAACACATTTCTGAGTAACGCCAGGTCTGCTCATGAGAAAACAGGCTTCAGGTGTGTGTCTGAGGGTGCTGAGTACCATACTGTTCTTACCTAGATGAGGTAACTTTCCATGGCAAATCGGTACGTGACCAGGAGTTGTGAGCCATCAACTTGCTTCAGAAATCTTGAATGGTGGACTAAAGTTTGCACTGTCAGAAGTAAGAAAAAAGTAATTGGGTGGATTTTCAAGCAATTGCTAGCCACACCTCTTTATGGCTCCAGAGAGATAAATACAAATTGTGCACCCTAGGCCCTTTATTCAGGTTCACACACGGGATGTGTTCCCTCGTGATTCAAGAAATTTCCAGACAGACCTTTGCTCCCCAGAGTTCTTCTACAGAGAAAACTGGTTGGAACAGCCATTTGGATGTTGTTTTGCCTTTCCCTGTGAGTGTGGGGCCGCTACTTATGGTCACAGCCTCAAGGAGATATTGCCACTGAAAATAGACTCACAAGCAAGCACTTTTCAAGCAGAGTGTGACTCTCAGGTCGCAGAATGTGAAGAAAGCTATCTTCCTTTGAGGAAGGAAAGACGTCCACAGAGAGTGTGTTTTCAAACCTCTATCTTGCAGGAAATTTTGAGCTTCTAAAACATGAGACCAGCAGGTCTGCTGAGAGGACCTATATTCCTGAGTCAGGGCCGTGTGTCTCCCTGTAATTTCCGAGTCTGACAAACACATTCCTAGATCATAACGGTACTGACCATGAGAAAGCTGGCAGCAGGAGTGTGTCTGAAAGGGCTGAGTGCCTTACTGTGGTCAACTGTGTGAGGTGACATTCCAGTGACAGGCTCAAAGCTCCAAGGTGTGAGCCACCCGCTTGCTTCAGAAACCCCAAAAGGTAGAGCAAAGCTAGCTCTGTCAGAGGTAAGAAAAGAGCAATTGGACGGATTTTCAAGCTGTTGCTAGGCCGAACCACTTTAGGGCCCCCTGAGAGAAAAATGTGAATTGTGCCCTGTAGGTCAGGTATCCAGGTTCAAACACAGGGTGTGTCCCAGCAGGATCCAAGAATTTTCCACAGAACTAGGCTCACTAGACCTCTCCTGCTGGGAAAATGGGATGGAACAGACAATGGAAGTTGGTTTGCCCCTCCCTATTGTCACAGACTCAAGGAGAAAGTGCCCCTGAAAGATGACCTCCAAGCAAGCACTTTTCAAGCAGTGTGTGACTCTCAGTTCACAGAATGCAGGGAAAGATATCTTCCCTCAAGGAAAGAAAGGCATCAAAAGAGAGTGTATTCTCAACCCTCTATCTTGCAGGAACTGTTTAGCTTCCCAGATGGGAGGCCTCCAGTAGTGCTCAGAGGAACTAAATTCCAGAGTCAAGGCCATGTTTCTCCCTGCACTTTCCAAGCCTTGCAAAGCCATTCCTAGGTTATACCAGTACTGCACATGAGGAAGCAGTCTGCGAGAGTGTGTCCAAGAGGACTAGGTTCCTCACTATACTCACTTCAGCGAGGTGGCATTCCACTGTAAAAAGGCCCACAGCTGGGAGTTGAAATTCACCCACTTGCTTCAGAAATCAAAAAGGAAGGAGCAAATCTAGCTCTCTCAGAATCAAGAAAAGAGCAAGTGGATGGATTTTCAAGCTGTTGCTAGGCTACATTGCTTTAAGGTCCACAGAGAGAAACACAAATTGTGCCCCCTCATTCTGGTATCCTGGTTCACAAACAGGGTGTGTCCCCAAAGGATCCAAGAATTTTCCAGACAGACTTACGTTCACTAGAGTTCTCCTACAGAGAAAACGGGATGGAACAGACATTTAGATATTGCCTTGTCTTTCCCAGTGAGTGTGGAACCCCTCTGTTTGACTACAGCCCCAAGTGGAAATTACCATTGAAAACTCATGTCTAAGCGAGCACTTTTCAAGCACTGTGTGACTCTCAGTTCGCAGGATACTGGCAAACCTATATTTCTTCAAGGAAGGAAAGGCACCCACAGAGAGTGTGTTTTCAAACCTGTCCCTTGCAGGAACTCTTTAGCTCCTAAGACATGAACCCTCTAGTTCTGCTCAGAGGACCTAAATTCGAGAGCCTGTGCCCTGTGTCTTGGTGCATTTTCCCACCTTTCAAACACATATCTAGGTGATACTGGTACTGCCCTTGAGGAAGCAGACTGTGGGAATATGTCTCAGAGTGCTGGGTCCCTTACTGTGGTCACCTCTGTAAGGTGACACTCCAGTGTAAATAGGCCCAAAGATAGGAGTTGCGAGCCGCCCATGTGCTTCAGAAACCCCAGGGGTGGAACAAAGTTAGCTCTGTCAAAAGTAAGAAAATGGCAATTGGACGGATTTTCAAGATGTGGATAGGTTACACCACTTTAGGGCCACCCGAGAAAAATATGCAAATTTGAACCTGGGTGTCCAGATTAACGCACAGGGTGTTTCCCCACATGATCCAAGAATTTTTCAGACAGACCTAGGTTCACTGGAGCTCTCCTGCAGAGGAAACATACATCCAGAGTCTCCAGTGTGAACCCTCCAAAATCTATACCTGGTGTCACGAATCCACAGTCTCCAGGATGACCCTACCCTCAAGATCCTGTACCTGGGGTCACAAGTCCACTATTTCCATGTCAAGTCCACCTCCAAGAACTTGAACTTGTGGTCACATGTCCAGAGTCTTCAGGGTGACCCCACCTCCCCGAAGCTACTGGTGTGAAGCATCCACAGTTTTAAGGATGGACCCAATTCCCAGAACCTGTAGCTGGGGTCACACTTCCAAATTCTAAGGGTTACCCCACCTCCCACACATTGAACCTGGTTTCCCATGTCCCTGTTAGCCAAGGTTACCCTCTCCATGACCCTGTAATGGGGTCACATGTCCACAGTCTGCTGTGTGTCGTCACTTCCCAGACCCTTCACCTAGAGTCACAATCACAGTTTCCAGGTTACTCCTTTGCAGACCCTGCACCTGGAGTCACTTATCCACAGTCTCCAGGGTGACTCATTCAAAACCCCACACTGGGGCTCACATGACCACAGTCTCCAGGGTGACCCAAGCACCCAGATCCTGCACCCAGGGTCACATATCCACAGGCTCCAGGGTGTACCTCTTGCAGACCCTGCACCTGGGGTCACATATCTACAGCCTCCAGTGTGATCCCCATCCCCAGACCTGATTTGGGTGAGAAATATCCATAGTCTCCAGACTCACACCTTGGATCACATATCCACAGTCTCCAGAGTCACACCTTGGGTCACATAGCCATAGTCAGCAGGGTGAACTCACCTCCCAGAGCCTGTACATGGTGTCAAATGTGCACATTCTCCAGGGTTACCACCCTTCCAACATGCTGTACCTGGGTCAAAAGCCCACACTCTCAAGGGTGACCCCCTCTCAGACCCTGTTCCTGGGGTCACATGTCCAGAATCTCCAGAATAATCTACCTCCAAGATGAAGCACCTGATGTCACATGTCAACAGTCTCCAAGGTGACCCCGTCCTCAGAATCTGCACCTGTGGTTACATTTCTCCAGTCTGCAGGATGACCCCCAATCTAAGTATTTGTATTATGTGTCACATGTACATAGTCACCAGGGTAACCACTGCAGGCCCTTTTTCTGACATAACATTTCCACAGACTCCTGAAGAACTCCCTTCCCAGACTCTGAACCTGGGATCCTACCTCCAGGGTCTCGAGGGTGATGCCCTTCCCTGTCCCTTCACCTGGTGTCAAACATCCACAGTCTCCATGGTAACATCCACACCAAAGTCTGATATTGGGGACACAGATCCATAGTCTTCTGGTTCGCAACCCCTCCCAGATCATGCACCTGGTCTCACATGTCCTCAGTCTCCAGGTTGACACCCCTCCCAGACACTGCAGCTGGGGTTACACATCCACAGTCTCCAAGGTGAACCCACCTCACTGACTATTGTACCTCTGGCCACATGGCCTCAGTCTCCAGGGTGACCCTATATCTCAGACACTGTACTTGAGGTTACATATCAACGGTGTCCAGGATGACACCTCTCCCCAGACCCTGTACCTGGGGTTGCATTTGCACAGTCTCCAGGGCGATGCTATATTCCCAACCCTGTACCTGGGGTCACAGGTCGCAGTCACCAGGCTTTCCCAACCCTCAAGAGCCTTTACCTGGGGTCATACGTCCACAGACTCCAGGGTGACTCCCTCCCAGACCCTTCACCTGGCATCCTATGTCCACAGTCTCCTGTGTGATATCACTTCCCAGACCCTATACCTGTGGTCACAGATCCACAGTCTCCATGGTGATCCCCTTCCCAGGCCCTGTAATTTGGATCCCATGTCCTCAGTCTCCAGTGTGACACCACCTCTCATACCTTGTACTTTGGTGACTTGTCCACAGTTTCCAGGATGACTCAAACGGTGCATGTGGAGTCACATGTCCACATTCTGCAAAGTGACCCCAGTCCCTAACCCTGAACCTTAGTCACACAGCCACAGTTTCCAGAATGACCTCACTCCAGACCCTGCACATAGGGTCACACCTCCACCTTCTCCATATTGACCCCCTCCTTGAACTTCTATCAGGTTTCACACATGCACCATCTCCACAGTGACCACCACCAGATCCTGTACCTGTGGTCAGGGTCCGCAGTCTGCAGGGTGAGACCATTTTGTACCTTAAACCTTGGTTCACCTAGCCAGTCTCCAGGGTCATCCCTGCCAAACCTGCACCTGGGGTCACATGTCCATACTCTCCATGGTGACATCCCCCAGGCCCTGTACTCCTGCTGCTGTTGCTGATGCTGCTAAGTCATGCCAGTCGTGTCCAACTCTGCGACCCCATAGATGGCAGCCCACCAGGCTCCCCCATCCCTGAGATTCTCCAGGCAAGAACACTGGAGTGGGTTGCCATTTCCTTCTCCAAAGCATGAGAGTGAAAAGGGAAAATGAAGTCACTCAGTCATGTCTGACTCTTAGGGACCCCATAGACTGCAGCCTACCAGGCTCCTCCATCCATGGGATTTTCCAAGCAAGAGTACTGGAGTGGGTTGCCCACTCCAGTACCTAGTGTCATATATCTGCGCAGACCCTATACGTAGTGTCATATATCCAGTTTCCCGGGTTACCCCACTTCCCATATCATGCACCTGGGATCACATGCTCAGTCTGCAAGGTGACCCCGATCCCATTCCTGTACCTTGTGTCACAAGTCCACAGCCACCAGGATGACCCCACCCTCAAGATCCCATACCTGGGGTCACACTCCTGTCTCCAGTGTGATCTCACCTCCCAGAAACTTTACCTGGGGATAAACGTCTACTGTTTTCAGGATGGTCCCAACTCCCTGAAACGGTACCTGGAGTCACTCTTCCATAGACATTGAGGCTGTTCCATGCCCCTGGTCCACAGGGTTACACCCTCCAAGACCCTGTAATGTGGTTTACATGTCCACAGTCTCCTGTATGTCATCACTTCCCAGAACCTTCACCTGCAGGCACACAAACAGAGGTTCCAGGATGACTCCCTCATAGACCCTGCACTTGGAGCCACATATCCACAGTCTCACAGGTGACTCATCCAAATCACTGTACCAGGGCTCACATAACCACAGTCTTCCAGATGCTGGACTATTGACCCCAGCACCCAGTGTCACATGTCCACAGATTCTAGCATGGCCTCACACTCCAGACACTGTACCTTGGGACACATACCCACAGTCTCTAGGGTGAACACCCTCCTAGACACTGTACATGGTGTCACATGGGCACATTCACCAACTCCCAAACCCTGTACCTAGGGTCACACGTAGATAGTCTCAGGGTGACCCCACTTGCCAGAACTTGCACCTGGGTTCATATGTCCGCAGCGCCCAGGGTAACACCACCTGTCAAACAATTGTACTCGGTTCAAACACCCACTGGTTCTAGGGTGACACCAATTCCAAGCCCGTGAACCTAGCTAGGGTCACATATCCATGGTCTCCTGGGTGGCAACCCCTCCCAGATCATGCACCAGGTCTCACACCTCCGCAGTCTCCAGGGTGACTACACCTCACAGAATATTGTAATTCTGGTCACATTGCCCCAGTCTCCAGGGTGACCCCGTATCTCTAACCCTCTACCTGGGGTTACATGTACATGTTGGCCAGGAATACACGCCTCCCCAGACTCTGTACACGTGATTACATTGGCACAGTCGCCAGGGTGACTCCAACTTCCCCACCCTCTACCTGGGGTCACATGTCCAGAGTCTCCTGGATTTACCCACATTCAAGGGCTAGTAACTGGGATCACATGTCCACAGTCTCGAGGCTTTCCCCACCCACAAGTGCCTGTACCCAGGGTCACACGTCAACTGACTCCAGGGTGACTCCCTCCCAGACCGTTCACCTGGCATCCCATGTCCCTAGACTTTTGTGTGATGTCATTTCCCAGACTCTGCACATGTACTAACAGATTCACAGGCTCCGTGGTGACCCCCTTCCTGGTCTCTGTAACTTGGGTCACATGTTCTCAGTATCCGGTGTGACCCGACCTCTCATGCCCTATACCTTTGGTGACTTGGCCAGAGATTCCAGGGTAACCCTCCCCTGCCAGGCCCTGTGCTTATTTACACACATCCACAATCTCCAGGATGTTCGCCCTCCCATACCCTGCACCTGGAGTCACATGTCAACAGTTTCCAGCGTGAACCCCACTTTGCCCACTGCACCTGGGCTCACATATCCACATCATGCAGGGTGACACCCCTTCCAGACCATTTCCCTGCCATTAAATGCCTGCAGTCCCCAGAGTGACCCCGTACCTCCCAGACACTGTACCTGAGGTCACATATACAGAGTTTCCTGGATCACCCCCATCCTAGACCCTGTACCTGGGTTCAGATATCCTAGTGTCTTGGGGGACCCAGATCAGACCTTGCATCTAGGGTCGAATGCCCACTATCCAGGATGACTTGCCTCCCCAATCAGTGCATCTGGGGTCATATGTCCACAATCTTCAAAGTGACCCCATCCCCTAACCCTGCACCTTACTCACACATCCACAGTCTCCAGAGTGATGTCCACTGTCTCACGGGTGACCTCTTCCCTGAACTTGTTCCAGATTTCACACGATCACCATTGCCACAGTGACCACCAGCAGATCCTGAACTTGTGGTCACAGTTCAACAGTCTGCCTGATGAGACCCATTTTGTACCCTGAACCTTGTGAACCTGCACCTGGGATCACAAGTCCATATTCTCCATGGTGTCATCCCCCAGACCCTGTACCTAGTGTCATATATACAGTCTCCTGGACTTCCCCACTTCCAATACCATGCACCTGTGATCACACATCCACAGTATCCAGGGTGATCCCCCTCCTAAACCTGTACCTGGTGTCACAAGTCGACAGACTCCAGGATGACTCTACCGTTAAGACCCTGTACCTCGGGTCACAAGTCCACTGTTTCCAGGGTGAGACCCCTCCCAGACTCTGCACTTGGGGTCACTTGTCGAGAGTCTCCAGGGTGACCCCACCTCCCAGAAACTGTACCTAGGGTGAAACATCCACAGTCACTCAGGTTGGCCCCAATTCCCAGAACCTGTACCTGGGGTCCCACTTCCATAGTCTCGGTTACCACACGCCAAGACATTTAACATGGTGTCCCATGATCTTGGATGCCAGGGTTACCCCCTCCAAGACCCTGTAATGGGGTCACATGTTCACAGTCTCCAGAGTGTCGTCACTTCCCAGACCCTCCACCTGGAGTCACACAAACACAGGTTCCAAGGTGACTCCCTCGCAGGCCCTGCACCTGGAGTCACATATTCACAATCTCACCTTGGGGAATCCCATCCAGACCCTGGATCTACGGTCACGTATCCAGTCTCCAAGATGATTTGCCTCCCAAATGGTGCATTTGAGGTCACATGACCACAATCTTCAAAGTAAACGCGTCCCCTAACCCTGCATCTAAGTCACACGGCAAATAGTTTCCAGAGGGACCTCAACCCAGACCCTGAAACGAGGGTCACATGTACACAGTGTTGGAGGGTGACCCCCTCCGTGAACTTGTACTAGGTTTCATACGTCCATCACCGCCACAGTGACTACCACCAGATCCTGTACCTGTGGTCATAGATCCACAGTCTACAGGGTGAAACCCTTTTCCTACCCTGAACTTTGGGTCACACGACCACAGTCTCCAGGGTGACCCCACCCAAACCTGCACCTGGGGTCACATGTCCACACTTTCCATGGGGACATACCTGAGACCCTGTACCTACTGTCATATATCCACAATCTCCTAGGTTACCAAACTTCCCATACCATACACCTGTGATCACATGTCCACAGTCTCGAAGGTGGCCCCCTGTATAACCTGTACTTGGTGTCACAAGTCCACAGCCTCCAGGTGACCCCACCCTCAAGATCCTGTATCTGGGGTCACAAGTCCACTTTTTCCATGGTGAGTCTACCTCCCAGACCCTGCATTTGGGGTCACATGTCCAGAGTCTTCAGGGTGACCCCACCTCCCAGAAACCATACCTCGGATGAAATGTCCACCATTTTCAGGATGGCACCAACTCCCAGAACCTGTACCTGGGGTCACACTTCCATACTCTCAGGGTATCCCCACCTCCCAGACATATAACCTTGCATCCCATGACCCTGGCCACAAAGGTTCCCCCCTCCAAGACCCTGTAATAGGGGTCACATGTCCACAGTCTCCTGTTTGTCAAAACTTTGTAGACCTCACCTGGAGTCACACAAACACAGGTTCCATGGTGACTCCCTTGCAGACTCTGCACCTGGAATCACATATTCACAGGCTCCAGGGTGACCCCCTTGGAAATCCTGTACCTGAGATCACATATCTACAGTCTCCAGGGTGAATCCCATCCCCACACACTGTCTGAGCGGAATCATCCAGTCTCCCATGAGACCCCAATGTCAAGAACTCATCCCTTGTCCTAGAAGTCTACATTCTCCAGGGTGACATTATTTCCCACACCCTGCACCTTGGGTAGCATATTCACAGTCTCCAAGGTGACCTTACCTCCCAGACCCTTTACCTGGGGTCACATGTGCAAATTATCCAGGATTCCCGCCACTCCAACACCCTGCACCTGGGTCAAAAGCCCACAGTCTCAAGGGTGACCTCCTATCTGACCATGTTCCTGAGGTACATGGCCAGAATCTCCAGGATGATCTTGAAAGGTATTGCTGAACCACGCAAAGACACTGGAATTCTTGGCCTCCAGAGGAGATGAATTCAATTCAGGTCCAGAGACGAGGCTTGATTGCTTAGAGCTTTTGTGTAATAAAGTTGTATTAAAGTATAAAGGAGATAGAGAAATCTTCTGACATAGGCATCAGAAGAGGGCAGAAAGAGTAGCCCCTTGCACGTGTTAGCAATGGAATTATATGGCTCAAATGGTAAAGCATCTGTCTGCAATGCTGGAGACCCAGGTTAGATCCCTGGGTCAGGAAGATCTCCTGGAGAAGGAAATGGCCACCCACTCCAGTACATTTGCCTGGAAAACCCCATGGACAGAGGAGCCTGGTAGGCTACAGTCCATGGGGCCACAAAGAGTTGGACATGACTGAGCAACTTTACTTTACTTTTAATTAGTTATTCATATCAGTTCAGTTCCGTTCAGTCGCTCAGTCATGTCTGACTCTTTGGGACCCCATGAATCACAGCACGCCAAGCCTCCCTGTCAGTCACCAACTCCCGGAGATTTCTCGAACTCATGTACATCGAGTCGGTGATGCCATGCAGCCATCTCATCCTCTGTCATCCCCTTTTCCTCCTGTCCCCAATCCCTTACAGCATCAGGGTATTTTCCAATGAGTCAGCTCTTCGCACCAGGTGGCCAAATTATGGGAGTTTCAGCTTCAGAATCAGTCGTTCCAATGAACACCCTGGACTGATCTCCTTTATGATGTACTAGTTGGATGCCCTTGCAGTTCAAGGAACTCTCAAGAGTCCTCTCCAACACCACAGTTCAAAAGCATAAACTCTTCGGTGCTCAACTTTCTTCACAGTCCAATTCTCACATCTGTACATGACCACTGGAAAAACCATAGCCTTGAACAGAGGGACCTTTGTTGGCAAAGTAGTGTCTCTGCTTTTTATTATGCTATCTAGGTTGGTCATAACTTTCCTTCCAAGGAGTAATTTTCTTTTAATTTCATGGCTGCAATCACCATCTGCAGTGATTTTGGAGCCCAAAAAGATAAAATCTTACACTGCTTCCACTGTTTCCCCATCGATTTCCCATGGAGTGATGGGACCTGTTGCCATGATCTTAGTTTTCTGAATGTTGAGCTGTAAGCCAACTTTTTCACTCTCCTCTTTCACTTTCATCAAGAGGCTTTTTAGTTCTTCTTCACTTTCTGCCATAAGGGTGGTGTCATCTGCATGTCTGAGATTATTGATATTTCTCTTGGCAATCTTAATTCCAGCTTGTGCTTCTTCCAGCCCAGCATTTCTCATGATGTACTCGGCATATAAGTTAAATAAGCAGGGTGACAACGTACAGTCTTGATGTACTCCTTTTCCTATTTGGAACCAGTCTGTTGTTCCATGTCCAGTTCTAACTGTTGCTTCCTGACCTGCATACAGGTTTCTCAAGAGGCAGGTCAGGTGGTCTGGTAGTCCCATCTCTTTCAGAATTTTCCACAGTTAATTGTGATCCACACAGTCAAAGGCTTTGGTGTAGTCAATAAATCAGAAATAGATTTTTTTTTCTGGGACTCTCTTGCTTTTTCAATGATCCAGCAGATGTTGGCAGTTTGATCTCTGGTTCCTCTGCCTTTTCTAAAGCCAGCTTGAACATCTGGAAGTTCACAGTTCACATATTGCTGAAGCCTGGCTTGGAGAATTTTGAGCATTACTTTACTAGCGTGTGAGATGAGCATAATTGTGTGGTATTTTGAGCATTCTTTGGGATTACCTTTCTTTCTATTTGGAATGAAAACTGACCTTTTCCAGTCCTGTGGCCACTGCTGAGATTTCCAAATTTGCAGGCATTATGAGTGCAGCACTTTCACAGCATCATCTTTCAGTATTTGAAATACTTCAACTGGAATTCCATCAACTCCACTAGCTTTGTTCTTACAATGCTTTCTAATTGCCACTTGACTTCACACTCCAGGATGTCTCGCTCTAGGTGAGTGATCACACCGTTGTGATTATCTGGGTCATGAAGATATTTTCTACAGTACTTCTGTGTATTCTTGCCACATCTTCTTAATAGCTTATGCTTCTGCTAGGTCCATAGCATTTCTATCTTTTATCAAACCCAGTTTTGCATGAAGTGTTCCCTTGGTATCTCTAATTTTCTTGAAGGGATCTCTAGTCTATCCCATTCAGTTCTTTTCCTGATTAACACGTGATGCACACAAGGTGCACATGAGGTACACACGTGATGCCCACGTGATGAACACGTGATGCACACGTGATGCTCATGTGATGAACATGTGGTGCACAAGTAAGGCACACGTGATGAACACGTGATTCACACGTGATGCACATGTAATGAACAGGTGATGCACACGTGATTCACACGTGATACACATGTGATGAACACGTGATGCACACATAACACACACGTGATGAATACGTGATGAACAAGTGATTCACAGGTGACGCACACGTGGTGCACACGTGACGAACACGTGTTGCACAAGTGATGCACATGTGATGGACATATGATTCACACGTGAATAACACATGACTCACATGTGATGAACACGTGCCTCACACATGATGAACACGTGATGCACACGTGATGAAAACATGATGCACACGTCACATAGACGTTGTGAACAAGTGAACAACACGTGAGGCACATGTGATGAACACGTCATGAACACGTGATGCACACGTGATGCACACGTGATTCACGCGTGATACACATGTGACTCACACGTGATGAACACGTGATGCACACATAACCCATATGTGATGAATACGTGATGCACACATGACACACGTGTGACGCACACGTGACGAACACGTGATGCACACGAGATGCACACGTGACGCACATGTGATGCACACATGATGGACACGTGATCAACACGTGACACACACGTGATGAACACATGATTCACACATGACGCAAAATTGATGCACACGTGATGCGCACGTGACGAACACGTGACGCACGCGTGTCGCACATGTGATGCACATGTGATGCACACGTAACACATATGTGATGAATACGTGATGCAGACGTGACACACACGTGACGAACACGTGACGCACACATGACGAACATGTGATGCACACGAGACGCACATGTAACTCACACGTGATGTACACATGATGGACACGTGATGAACACGTGACACACATGTGACGAACACGTGATTCAAACGTGACGCAAACTTAATGCACACGTGATGCACACGTGATGAACACATGACGAACACATGTCGCACACATGATGAACTCGTGACGCACACGTAACGCACACATGATGGACACGTGATGCACCAGTGACGCACACGTGATGGACACGTGATGCACACATGACGCACCCGTGACGCACACGTGATTCCCACGTGCACACACGTGATGCACACGTGACACACAAGTGACACACATGTGATGAACACGTGATTCACCCGTCATGGACACGTGACACACACCTGATGAACACGTGACTCACACGTGATGGACATGTCACACACACGTGATGCACACGTGACACACGTGACACACACATGATGGACACATATTTCACACTTGATGCACACGTGATTCACACGTGATTCACTCATTTCAACTCGAGATGAGGCCCGATTCCCCTTCATTGGCTCCAGAGTCATCCCACTTTCCCCATCAAACACGACAAGGCGCTTGACTTCCTTTAGGCAACTCCAGGGAATCCCCGAGAACACTGTCATAAGTCTAGAGGAACACCAAGCGTAACACAGCACCTCGAAGAAAGCCCCATGTACCCCAAATCGTCTCGAGATTAGAGCTGATTCCCTGGCTTTGACTCAAGTGGTATGCCAACTTTCCACAAGCACTTCTAGAGGAGGCTTCTCTCAGCAATAGGTATGTGAGTTGGACCCTGAGTTTGCTGCGTCGAATGGAATGGACACCGAGATGCCCTGACTCAAAAGAAGGCCTGATTTCCCTGCAGTGGCTTGAATGGAGGCTTGTCTTTCATCTCACCAGACAATGGGATGTCTGAATACCTTGTGGAGACCCTAGAGAAAGCCCTAGTTCCCCTCCTCCTCTCGACAGGAGGCCTCACATGCCTTTGACACCTAGAGAGGCACCAAGAGTTCATTGCTTCAAGAGGTGACGATGCCTGATTCCTCTTGAAAAGTGATAGGAATCCCAGTATCCCTGTGGCAACTGGAAAGGGACCCTGGGTCTCCCGCCTCACATCTAGCAGCGTCCCTATTGATGTGTCAACCCTCGAAGAGATTCCTGAGGTGTCCCTCATAACTAGACAGGAGTCCTGACGTCGCTGAACAAACACGACTTTTGAAGGGCCATCCCCGCTGTAACTCGAAAATATACTCCAGGTTCCCAGCGCAACTCGCGAAAAAGCATGAGACATCCCCTCGCCACAATATGAGGCCAGATTCCTCTGCATTGCGTGCAAAGCAATTCCGTTTTCCCCATGAAATGCGTAGGAGCCTTGACTTGCTTGATGGAACTCCAGAGAGTCCCCAAGAACACACTCACAAGCCTAGAGGGACCCTGAGGTCACCGCAGCAACGCGAAATAATTCCGTGTACACCAAATCAACTGGAGATGAGGCCCGATTCTGCCACATTAGCTCCAGAGAAATTCCACTTTCCCCATCAAGCAAGACAAGTTGCTTCACTTTCTTTAGGCAACTCCAGAGACTCCCCGAAAACACCGTCCCATGTCTCGAGGAACACCAGGGTCAGCACAGCAACTTGAGGAAAGCTCTATGTACCCCAAATCATCTCGAGATGAGAGCAGATTCCCAGGATTCAACTTAAGAGGTATGCCAACTTTCCACAAGCACCCCAAGAGGAGGCTTCTCTCATCAATAGATATGGGGGAGGGACCCTGAGTTTGCTGCCTCAAGTGGAATGGAGTCCGAATGCCCTGACAAGAAAGAAGGCCGGATTTCCCTGCAGTGGCTTGAATGCAGGTTCGTCTTTCATTGCACAAGATGAAGGGATGTCTGAATCCAATACGGAGACCCTAGAGAAAGCCTTAAGTCCTGGCCTCATCACGCCAGGAGGTCTCACATCCCTTTGACATGGAGGTAGGCGGAATTCAATGTTTCAAAAGGTGATGACGCCTGACTCCTCTTGAAAATTGATAGGAATCCCAGTCTCACTGTGGCAACTGGAAAGGAACCCTGGGTCTCCCGCCTCACATTGAGAAGCGTCCCTATTGCCCTGCCAAGCCTCGAAGAGATTCCTGAGGTGTCCCTCGTAACTAGACAGGAGTCCTGACGTCGCTGAACAAACATGAGTTTTGAAGGGCCATCCCCGCCGTACCTGGAGAATATACCCCAGGTTCGCGCCGCAACTCGAGAGAAACCATGAGACTGCCTTCTCGCCGCGAGATGAGGCTTGATTCCCCTGCATTGCATGCAGAGCAATTCCGTGTTCCCCATCAAATACGTAAGGAGCCATTACTTGCTTGATGGAATTCCAGAGAGTCCCCAAGAACACTGTCTCAAGTCCAGAGGGACCCTGATGTCACTGCAGCAATGGGAAATAGCTTCGTGTATCCCAAATCAACTCGAGATGAGTCCCTATTCCACTGCATTGGCTTCAGAGCCATCCCGTGTTCCGCATCAAACACGACAAGTGGGTTGGCTTCCTTTAGGCAACTGCAGAGATTCCCCGAGAACACTGTCCCAAGTCTAGAAGAACACCAAGTTCAGCACAGCAACTCGAGGAAAGCTCCATGTACCCCAAATCATCTTGAAATGAGAGCTGATTCCCTGGCTTCCACTCAAGAGGTATGCCACCATTCCACAAGCACAACCAGAGGAGGTGTCTCTCAGCAGTAAGTATGTGGGAGGGACCCTGAGTTTGCTGCCTCAAGTGGAATTGCCCCTGAGACGCCCTGACTCGAAAGAAGGTCCGATTTCCCTACAGTGGCTTGAATGCAGGCTCATCTTTCATCTCACAGGATGAAGGGATGTGTGAATCCCCTATGGAGAGCATAGAGAAAGTCCTAGGTCCCCGCCTCTTATCGACAGGAGGCCTCACATCCCGTTGACACCTCGAGAGGCATGCAGAATTCAATGATTCAAAAGGTGATGATGCCTGACTCCTCTTGAAAATTGGTAGGAATCCCAATATCCCTATGGCAACTGGAAAGGGACCCTGGGTCTCCCTCCTCACCTCGAGAAGTGTGCTGATTGCCCTGCCAAGCCTCAAGGAGATTCCTGTGTCCCTCATAACTAGACAGGAGTCCTCAAATTGTCCAAGAACACTAGAGCAAACAAGCCCATTCATAACTGGTAAAGATTGAAATAGACACCTGGCCACGGAGGGTATACTGATAGTAAACTCTCCTACAGAAACATACTCAAGATACTGGTGGGATGCATGCACAGCCCCCTTTGGAAGACAGTCTGACAGTTGTTTCAGTAACCACATGGGACAAGCACTGAATTCCATACATGACAAGTGGTGGAAGCCAGGTATCTTACCATTGGAATGGTAAGTTATGGATAAACAAAAGGAAAGGTTACAAGATTCATGGAGACATCATCACAAATTACCTTCAACTGAATATATAAGCTGGAATACATGTATATATTTCCAGATATTGTCAGCTGAGCATATTTAGCTCCTACATGTATGTTTTAAATATCACTCTATAATGAAAAAGAACAGGAAATGTCCCTGGTGGCCCAGTGGTAAAGGATCTGCCTACCAATGCAGGGAACACTGGTTCAACCCCTGGTCCTAGAGGATTCCACATGCCCAGGGGCAACTAAGCCCCCGTACAACTATTGAAGTACTTGCATGCTCCAGAGCCCAAGTTCTGCAACCAGAGAAAGCGCTGCAATGAGAAGCCATGGCAAGTCAACTAGAGGGTAGCCTCTGCTCACTACAACTAGGCATCTAGCTACAAAGACCCAGCATTGTCAAAAATAATTCAGTGTTTAAAAAAAAGGACAGAAATTCTTTGAATAAACGATTGAGACTAGGGGCGAGACAGTAAATATATAAGCTAGGATAATCTTAAAGTATGAGGAAGTAAAGAAAGTAAAGACAACTATCAAGCTGTCCAAGCTGATAAAAATGAATGATTACACAGTTTTATCTGTATACACTAGCAAATAATAATCTGAAAAGGAATTTAAAAAAACAATTTCCTTTTGATAGTGTCAACATTAATAAAATATTTTGCCATGGGTGTAATGAGGATGACAAGACTGGCACATTGGAAATTATACACGATTGCTGAAAAATATCCTGAATACATGCACAGATATTCCATAGCGATGGAAAGACTTAAGATGGCAATACCATGGAATGCATCTTCAATCTGAAATGAAGATTCAATATGAATTACAAAAGACTGAAAGGTCATTGCTGAACCACAAAAGGCGCCAGGATTTTTGGCCTCCAGAGGAGAAGAATTCAATCCAGGGCCAGTTGACAAAGCTTGATCGCTCAGAGCTTTTGTGTCATAAAGTTTTATTAAAGTATAAAAGAGATAGAGAAAGCTGCTGACATAGACATCAGACGGGGGCAGTAAGAGTACCCCCTGCTAGTCTTTAGGCAGATGTTATACAGCCACTAGCAGTCTGCTAATGAAAGAAAGGCAATGTCTCAGAGAATGACACCAGGCCCCTCACCCACAACATGCATTGAGATAATATTGGCAGCAGGTGAGTCATCCCGGGCCATAGAATGATTGACATGAATTTTGAAGAAAGGCAGATTTCCAAGCCAATATATCATTTCATTAACATAGATTAGGAGAACAGGTATGAGTAAAACATATTGGTTTGTCAAGTCGGTTCTGAGCCTTTAGGGGGAACCGACCTGAAGACAGAGTCTAGCAGAAATACGTAGTATATTAACATAGCTTAAGACAAACCTTTCCTTAAGACAAAATGCATTGCTTAGCTGAAGGTTTGAGAAAAGTTAAGTTCAGGTGGAGCCAGGAGTCGTCATAGCAACACAAAATTTTAAGAGAAACCTCTTAAATTTGTATTGAGAAGGGGAAAAAATGTAGCACTCGTTTCGTTCCTCCAGCTGCTTGAGAGATGAAAAAACGTCTGACACTTGCAGCCTATTCCCTCTGTCTGGAGACCCCTGGCCTTCCTGCCTATTACCCTCTCCAGGCCTTTAGGAAGCAATATACAAGCTGACCCTAACATACACGTGGAATAACAAGGGACTCCAAAGAATCCAAACAATCACATGAGTCTGCAGTTCAAAGGTCCTATGGTATGCTGTGCTAAGTCGCTTCAATCACGTCTGACTGTCAGAGCCCACCAGGCTCCTCTGTCCATGGGAATTTTCCAGGCAAGAATACTGGAGTGGGCTGGGTGCCCTCCTCCAGGGGATCTTCCCAACCCAGGGATAGGATTCCTGCATTGGCAGGTAGGTTCTTTACCACTAGCACCACCTGGGGAAAAAGTGCCTAAAGGAGATCATGGAAACCCATTTAGGAAAAGGGACTCAGAGGAAAGACAGTGAGGGAAGGAAACTCTTAATCACACTCAGAGAAGCCCAGCAGGTAGTTCTGCAGGTGGAAGAGGAGGAGGAAGCATGCTGGAGCTGTGTAGAAGATGAAAGAGGGAACTAAAGCAGGGGCCCCCAACCTCTAGGATCTAATGCCTGATGATCTGAGGTGGAGCTGGTGAAATAATAATAGAAATAAGAGTTTGATCACTCAGCCATGTCCAGCCCTTGGTAGCCCACCAGGCTCCTCAGTCCATTGAATTCTTCAGGCAAGAATACTGGAGTGGGCTGTCATTTCCTTCTCCAGGGAATTTCCCTGACCCAGGGATTAAACCCGGGTCTCCCTCATTGCAGGCAGACTCTTTACCAACTGAGCCTCCAGGGAACAGAAACAGAAACAGAGTGCACAATAAATGGACTGCACTTGAAACATCCCAAAACCTTGCCCCACCCCTGTCTGTCAAAAAATTGTCTTCCAAAAAAACTCCCAAGGTCAAGGAAGGAACTTCAAGTGTACTCAGCTGTCCTAGATTGCTGGTTTAGGGAGATGCTGAAGTGGGGATGTCCCAAGAGGTAGACCCTCCCTTGTGTGGAGTCTGCAATAGACCTCTGATAGCCTTGGTGATGATCAGAGAGATTTGTTTCATTTTTTAAAAATATCCTTGTGGGTACCAACTGGGACCATCACTGTTCTAATATACCTCATAGTGTTGCTGACACTACAGATACAATTGTGTGACATTGAACTTATTCAATAAAAATGATGAAGCATCTGCCCTGTGCCCAGCACTTTCCAAGGGCTGGGAAGTACAATGAAAATACTCCATAAGATGCACAGCTGGTAGGCACATTCTTTCAAAAAGCCTTTTTCATTGCCACCAATAGTTTATTCTCAATGTCAACCCTTGCCACTTAATGACCATGCTGGGTAGGAAGCTCATTAAAAACCCAGGAGCCAGTGTTCCTGGAAGGATATCCCATTCTCCCTTGGACAGTCCTCCGCCCTCTCCGACTCTCAGTTTCCTCATCTGCGAAATCAAGGACAACTGACTATAATTCATCACCGGAACCCAAGCCTATTGAGGGGGAGGGGAAATATTACTCCAAGGCCTGGATGATAGACCAGATTGAAAGAAAAATATGCCATTTCTGGTTTTCAGTCAAACAGACAAATACAATGAAGAAAGGAGTCCCTGGCCCTGTGGGATTTGCCTAGGGGTCTAGTCTGGGAAATTCTTACACATCAGGAGATGGCTCTGAGCTGGATTTCCACAAACAAGAACATCCATGCAAAGGACAAGCCTGCAGAGCTCTGTGCCCATTGGTCACAAGAGACTGCCTCCCGATGGCCAGCAGCATTTACAAGTGACCTCCTAAGACCTTCACCAAACTCCTGGGGCACCTCTGGCTTTTCTGTTTCCCTCACTTTTCTGACCCTTTTCTTTAAAAAACACACATTTCTTCATAGAATGCCACAGTGGAAGGAAAATAGGCCTTCAAGTTTGAGGCCTCAATTTGCAGAAAACTTGGAGCTGCTTGTTTTTTTTTTTTTTTTTAATTAAAGCACCACATAAATTAAAAATTTTACACGTTCTAATTATTCAGTTCCAAAACACCAAACTTATTGCACAGGGTCCCCATGGAAAGGCCCCCTCTCAGCAGGACAGCCACAGATTCCCCCATGAAAGGGCAGCAAGGTGCCCTCCTCCCTTCTCTCCTGCCTGGGTGGCCACCAGGTTTTTAAATACATGCACCCTACTAAGTTTCTAGGATGCAATTCGTGGACCCTTCCCTTTCCTGTCCCAGCAGGTGGTCAAGGGCCTGCTGGCCTGCAAAGTGCTGGAAGCAGGGCTGGGTCAGCCGGCCAGACTAAGTGTTGTGGAGTCCCAGCTGGTGAAATTACCAGGCAGGATAAATCCCTTGGACTTCCAGCAGACACTACACTGCATGGGAAAATAGATAGATATAACTGGCCTGGAGCCTCAGGGTGGGACCTAAAGTTCGATTTTGTTTTCTCCAATGTTAAATGATACAAGCAAGGGCCTTTGAGACTGTTGTTTTCTTTTCTAAGCCCAAAGACTCCTTCAGTTACTAATGTAGGTATCCTAGAAACTATGTGACATCCATGAAAATCTGATATGTCCTGGTAAAATGCTGTCAGTTATAATTCTAGTTATCATATTAAAGTGTTTCAAGTCACAGCAGTGACTATTTTGTCACTTTTTTTGTCAATTTTTATTTTGTCAATTTTGTCAATTTATATTTTGTCAATTTTTATCTAATCAGGTTTTAAACATGCCTTCCATGGTTTCACACTGATGCCTTTGCAAAAATACTGCTACCTCAAGATACATGGAAAAGACTTTCCTGAGCTTACCCATAAACAACGCTTTTTGTTTGTTATCTGGTAAGCTGGTACCAGACTGGAATTTAGTCTACTCTCTAGGTTAAGAGAACACAGCTTTCTTAGAATGCAGCTTTCAATCACAGATGATGAATTTATTTACCTTTCAGTGATTTATATTTGTTTTTATCATCTGTTTTTTTTTTTTTTTTTTTTTTTTTTTTTTTTACTTCCGTAAAATAAATAAGCATTATTTAAGTACGGTACATGTAGGATGGACCAAGATTTCCCCACTCCTGCAAATTCCCTTAAGCCCTCAGATTCTTCTCTTGGGACCAAGGTCTCACTTTCCTCCAGAGGGACAATCCAAGCTTTTTATCAGCTAGCTGATCTGCCCCTGATATCAGAGTCAATTTGAGCATGAGTTGGTCTATAATTTAGGCATGAAACTGTGATTACATAAAAGAAAGATGACTTTTTGATGGAGGATGTCCATGATATTCCTTGAACTTCAGAGAAAATTGGTTAAAATGAAACTTTTTTCCCTTGGAAACTGCAAAGGCAGTTCTTTTAGCATATGCGATTGAAAACATCTAGGTTGTTAGCTCAGTTTTCATTCCAGTCTCAAAGAAAGGCAATGACAAAGAATGTTCAAACTGTCACACAACTGGACTCATCTCACATGCTAGTAAAGTAACACTCAAAATTCTCCAAGCCAGGCTTCAGCAATATGTCAACCGTGAAATTCCAAATGTTCAAGATGGATTTAGAAAAGGCAGAGGAACCAGAGATCAAATTGCCAAAATCCACTGGATAATTGAAAAAGCAAGAGAGTTCCAGAAAAACACTTATTTCTGCTTTGTTGACTATGCCAAAGCCTTTGACTGTGTGTATCACAATAAACTGGGGAAAATTCTGAAAGAGATAAGAATGCCTCTTGAAAGACCTATATGCAGGTCAGGAAGAAACAGAACTGGACCTGGACCAACAGACTGGTTCTAAATAGGAAAAGGAATATGTCAAGGCTGTATATTGGCACCCTGCTTATTTAACTTATATCTGCTTATATATAGGGCATCGTGAGAAATGCTGCACTGGATGAAGCACAAACTGGAATCAAGATTGCTGGGAGAAATATTAATAACCTCAGATATGCAGATGACACCACCCTGATGGCAGAAAGTGAAGAACTAAAGAGCCTCTTGATGAAAGAGAAAGAGGAGAGTGAAATAGTTAGCTTAATGCTCAGCGTTCAGGCAACTAAGATCATTGCATCCAGTCTCATCACTTCTTGGCAAATAGATGAGAAAACAGTGGAAACAGTGGCAGATTTTATTTTTCGGGGCTCGGAAATCATTGCAGACGGTGACTGCAGCCATGAAATTAAAAGATGCTTACGACTTGGAAGGAAAGTGATAACCAAACTAGACAGCATATTAAAAAGCTGAGACATTGCTTTGCCAACAAAGATCCGTCTAGTCAAGGCTAAGGTTTTTCCATATCATGTATGGATGTGAAAGATGGACTATAAAGAAAGTTGACAGCCAAAGATTTGATGCTTTTGCACTGTGGTGCTGAAGAAGATGCTTGAAGTTTGCTTAGACTATAAGAGGACCCAACCACTCCATCCTAAAGGAAATCAGGTCTGAATATACATTGGAAAGACTAATATTGAACCTGAAACTCCAATACTTTGGCCACTAGATGTGAAGAGCTGACTCATTTGGAAGTTGCTTTGATTTGCCTGTGAGTGTGGGCGCCCTACCTGGGCACAGGGCCTCAGGGGCCATTGCCACTGAATCATGACCTCCACGCAAGCACATTCCAGCTGTGTGACACTCAGCATGCAGGAGACTGGGAAAGCTATCTTCCTTGGAGGAAGGAAAGTCATACACAGAGTGTGTTTTCAGGCCTCTATTTGCAGCAAGTGTTTTGCTTCTCAGATGTCAGACCTGCAGGCCTGCCCCAAGGACCTCAATTCCAGAGTCAGGGCCATGTGTCTCCCTGCACATTCCGAGCCTTGCAAACACATTCCTGGGTCAGAGAGGTGCTTCCCATGAGGAAGAAGGCTGCGGGAGTGTGTCTGAGGGGGCCAGGTCGCATGCTGGGGTCACCTGGTTGAGGGCACCTTGCACATCCATTGGGCCCCAGGAGAGCAGTTATGGACTCGCCCCTTGCTTGAGATATCCCAAAGCAAGGAGCAATGCTAGCTGTATCAGAAGGAGGAAAACAGCAATGGGATGGATTTTCAAGCAGTTGCTAGGTCACACTGTGTTAGGGTTCCCCAGGAGACATGTGAGAATTTTGGCCCCTAGGCCCGGTATCTAGGGGTGTGCACAGGGTGTTTTCCCCACAGGATCCAAAATGTTCCAGACAGACCTAGGCTCAATAGCTGTTGCTAGGCTGCACCGCTTTAGGCACACCGAGAGAAGCAGGCACACTGTGGCCCGAGGTCCGGTATGCAGGTTCACATATGGGGTGTGTCCCCGTAGGAGCCAAGAATTTTCCTGACAGTCCTAGACTCCCTAGAGCACTCAGGTCTGCTCAGAGGACCGAAGTTCCAGAGGCAGGGTCGTGTATCTCCCCTTCCCTTTGTGATCCTTGCAAAGACATTCCAAGCTGATAGTGGTACTACCCATGAAGAAGCAAGCAGTGGGAGTATATTTGACATGACTGGGTGCCTTGATGGGCTCAGCTCCTCAAGGGGGCCTTTCCTCTCAAAGTAGGCCCCATGTCCGCTTGAGGACGGGGTTGGGCCCTCTTCCCTCCACACTGCCAAAGGGTGGAACAAAGCTAGGTGTCAGAGGTAAGAAAGGAGCAATTGGATGGATTTTCAAGCTCTCACTAGGCTGTACTGCTTCAAGGCCCACTCGAGCAAAACAGGCGCCCTGTGGCCCCTAGGTCGGGTATGCAGGTTCACACACAGGGTGTGTTCCCGTCAAAGTCAAGAATTTTCTGACAGACCTAGGCTCACTAGAATTGTCCTACAGAGCAAAGGGGATGGAAGACATGTGTGGAGGTGGGTCTGCCTTCCCCTGTGAGTGTGGGGCTACTCCCTATGGACCCAAGTTGAGGGATAACTGCAACTAAGAAAGGAACTCCAAGAAGGAACTCCAAGAAGCGCTTTTCCAGGAGGCTGGGAAAGGGAGTCCGCAGCATGCAGGGAAAGGGAGCCTTCTTCAGGGAAGAAGAGGCAGCCACTCGGGGTGTGTTTGCAAGCCTCTTTGGAAGGCACAGTTTCGCTGATACAATTGAATTCCAGTTCTGCTCAGAGGACTGAAATTTCAGAGGCAGGGCCATGTATCTCCCCTTCCCTTTTCAATCCTTGCAAAGACATTCCTAGCTGATAGTGATACTGCCCATGAGGAAGTAAGCAGCTGGAGTGTGTTTGACATGACTGGGTGCCTTCCTGGGCTCAGCTCCTCAAGGGGACTTTCTACTCAAAGTAGGCCCATTGCCTACTTGGGGAGAGAGTATGGAAGATTTGCTTCCAAATGGCGAAAAGGTGGAGCAAATCTAGCTTTGTCAGAGGTACGTAAAGTGCAATTTAATGGATTTTCAAGCTGTTGCCAGGCAACACCGCTTCAGGGTCCCCTCTCCCAGAAGAAAACAGGCGCCCTGTGGCCCCTAGGTCTGGTATGCAGATTCACACACAGGATGTGTCCCCACAGGAGCCAAGAGTTTTCCTACCAGGCCTAGGCTTACTAGAGCTCTACTATAGAGCAAAGGGGATGGAACAGAAGTGTGGATGTGACTTTGCCTTTACCTTTGACTGTGAGGCCCCTCCATAAGGTCCCAGGCGAAATTGCCCTCGCCCTTGCCCTAACCCTAACCCCAACACGACACCCTAACCCTAACCAACACCGTAAACCTATCCCAGAACCTAACACCAACCCGACCCCCTAACCCTAACCTGACACACTAACCCTAACGCATCATCCCAATGCTAACCTGACACCTTCACCCCTCAGCCCTCACCCTCACCCACACCCCTAACTTCTAACCCCTAAGCCACAATGTAACCCACACCCTAATCCACACCCTTAACCTAACCCACACCCTCCCCCCCACCCTACTCACACCCTCAACCCTAGACTTAACCTGCATCATCTTCAATTTCAGCACTTCTCATGCATCACAAAAGACAAGGGAGTCATATTTCAAACGTGAATCCAAGACCCATTAACCACATAACAGGAATATAAACACTGTGAACACATCATTTAAATCACTTGCACCACCAAATACCTCTCCACCACATATCATATCAATAACAGTGGAACTCATGTATGCCATACATATTGTAACATAGCAATCTAATACCCAACAGTAATCTGGGTAATTATATACGCAAGATATATTTAAACCAAAAATATTTAAACAAATTCCAGTTTTTACGATGGTTTTAATCCTCGCAAAAGTAGGATTAACATAATGTTTTTCCACTAGGATCCAAAGCATTGAGCAAAATTGCCGAGGTCCAGCCCCAGCAAGACCAGGAATACCCAAGGGATGAGGTTTCAGAGAGAGACTCGAAGACAGTTTGTGGGCAGGGGGGGACTCGGGCAGGATGCCGGGCAGCTGAAGAGGCCACCCGGCCCTGAGCAGCGAATGCGATGGGGGCAGAGGGAAGCCGCTGAGTAGGGGCGGGCCTGGAATGGCCCAGGGTGCGAGGGCACCTGAGATCTCCTCGCTCCGCTTCCCGCCCCCATCCTCCCAACCCCCTGCACGCACGCCACGCCCGGGCGCTCTGACACTAGCTTCTCCGGAGTTTGGTCACCTGAATTTCTATCCTTGTGCTCAACTGAGTGATGACAGTGTATTGAACAGCTAGGTCATTTCCAAATAATTTAAGCTTAGTGTTTCACAGGACACCCGGACATGAATGCAGAGACCAGCACGGATGCATGGACACCAACCTTGGTAACTGGACAACCAATGAGAAATTACTGTCTGACTCAGGAGAGAGAAAGAAACCCGAACAGATGGAATGAAATGAACAGAAACACAAACTTTGCAACTCACACACTAATTCAATTACAAAAAAAAAAAACAACAACACTATAACCATTTCAGAAAAACAATAGACTTCTCCATGACCTTTGGTCGGGTGACGAGTTCTAGCACACGACAAAAAAAGCCACCTTTTCCAAATAGTGAATATGTTAGTTCACACATTGACTTTTACATTGAAATGTGTAACAAATCAACTTAAAATCATTGACTCACTACATAAGCATGGAAGTATTTTAAACATAAAATATGTTCTATAGTATTCAGGAAGCATTTGGCACATGTCTCACTGTATGAGACCCAAAACTGGAACTTAGTTGAAGAGTCAGGAAAGTCTAAAAATGAATCCCTAACTAAAAGGAATACACAGGATTATTGTAGATAAAAAAGGTTAAAGAAGAGAAACTAGAAACCAGTCAATAAATGTTTTAGGGGTTAGCTTAGATTGACTAGCCTCTGCATGACTTTTTAAATTTTTCATGTTTGCATCTTCCAAATTTTCCATGCTGAGAATAATACTTTCATATCAGTTTCGAAATCAGTCTCACACTAAAGACAGAAAGACTGGAATAAGAAATAAGAAATGCTTGGGGGAAAGAAAAAATGCTTGAACTAAAGGTGGTACTGATGAAATTATTTGTAGGGCAGCCAAGGAGTCACAGATGTAGAGAACAGACTTATGGACATTGGCAAGGGGGCGGAAGGAGAGGGTGAGATGAATGCCGAGTAACACTAAAATATATTACCATACGTAAAAACAGATGCCAAAGAAATTTGCTGTATGACTCAGGGGACTCAAAGAGGGGCTCTGCAACAAGCTAGGGGTGGAATGGGGAGGGAAATGGGAGAAAGGTTCAGGAGGGAGGAGACATATGTATACCTGTAGCTCATTCATGCTGATGTTTGGCAACAAAATTCTGTAAAGCAACTATCCTTCAATTGAAAGAAAAAGTCATGTTTGGTCTTACCAAACAAGGTCTTGTGTACTTCTAGCATGGCCTTCTGTTTCGTGCTGCCACCCTTAACTCATTCATCCATATCATTAAACAGACTAGTCAAGTTTTTGCCAAAAATATCTTGAGCTCCTGCATTATGCTGATCCACTGCCTTCTCATGATCCAGTTTAGAATGGAGACCAAAGAAACCTTTTGTCGTGTCTTCAAGTATTTGAGGCCACACTATGCGACTTTTAAAAATAAATGTGGATAAGACGGATATGACCAAAGCAATCTAGTGACAATATCTGTGCTTCATTAAAGACTTCTGCAGAGAACTAGTAAATTTTATATATAGTATCAGAAGAATTTTTTAAATGCATCCCAACGTTTATTTCTCCTCCGCTAGCCATCTGGACAAGGAAAACTGAGTTTACCAATCAATGTCCATCGTTATGCTCCCTCATCGATTTTTACCCAATATGTGTTACTCAGGCAGGAGACCCTGGTTCAGTTCCTGGGTCAGGAAGATCCGCTGGAGAAGGGATAGGCTACCCACTCCAGTAGTAGTGGGCTTTCCTTGTGGCTCAGTTGGTAAAGAATCATTCCTCTTTCACAAGAGTAGCTCAACTCCTCTCAAAGCAAATACAGGACGGTAATAACTATGCAGGACAAAGCTGATTCTGTATATTTATAGTACTCACTCTTGAGCTTGACAGAGGTACTAGATCTGTTACCACATTTCTTTTTCTAAGTAATATCCGCATGTGCAGGTGAAAGTGGCTCAGTTCGTGCCTGACTCTTTGCGGCCCCATGGACTATAGAGTCCGTGGAATTCTCTAGGCCGGAATACTGGAGTGGGTAGCCTATCCCTTCTCCAGGGTATCTTCCCGACCCAGGACTGAAAGCGGGGTCTCCTGCGTTGCAGGCAGATTCTTTACCAGGTGAGCTAGTAGGGCTTCCCTGGTGGCTCAGTTGCTAAAGAATATCTGCATAACTGTCTATCGATTTGGCATTAGCAATCTGTCTGTGAGCAGGGCCGGTCATAAGCAGCTTCTGTGAGAAAACAGAAGCATGTCTGTCTGACTTGCTTCTCCGCGGAGCTTACGCTGTTCTTGCACTAGTGCACATGGCAAGTATTAGGTTCGGTTTCTCAGTGAGAAATTAATGGTTACATTCACAGCTGGCCACTGAGGTACTTAATGGGAGAGGCGAACCCAGCTCTGCCAAGCAGTAGCCAACATGAAATCAGCTATTGTCATTGTAGCCAAGTTCCTTGAATTTGTAGTGTTATTTGCTATGTTCTTCAAGAAGATGCCTTCGCCCTGCCAGTAAGACATATTTCCATAACACATAGCCATGCACTCAATCGATGTGCATCCTCCAGTAAAGCCCAGCCCCGATGTCTTAGAGGAGCCTCTCTGCCCATTGTCATAAGCCAATCTAATTTTGTGTGAGACCGTGAAAACTCAGTGTCTTTAATATGCTTGTGCTTCTGACGGGAGGTCTGAGAAGCACTTCTGAAGGTTTATTCCTACAAGTCGTTGTCATATTTATCGAGTCTTTATTTTATATTTTTTCTTATTTTTTACTTCTACCAGTTTCTTGCTACCAACCCGTCTCCCTCCACCCTCGTGCACACATGATCAGTCATGGAATCCCGTGGACTTCAGCCCGCCAGGCTCCTCTGTCCATGGATTTTTCCAGGCAAGAATACTGGAGTAGGTTGCCATTTCCTTCTTCATGTATGGAGTCTTTAAAAATTCCGTCACTGAGGTGTTGCTTCTCCACTTGTACATGCCCTTCCTCCCTACGTGCAGTAGAAGTCATCCCCACTTCCCAACATGTCTGTCTTCCGACCTCTGCAGAATGTATTTCTTGAGCTCACCACAGCGTCAGGATATTCTAGAAAGCCTTCTGATTGCAGTCTCTTCAGGAGGTTACAAGTGCTTCAAACCTCAGGTATTTTACAAAGCACTTTTTACAACCTCAGCTGTAAGGGAAGGCAACATTCAGTGAAAGTCACAGGCTTCCATGGCCTGGACTTGATTATGGTTTGTGCTTTCATAATCATCGTGTTTCATATACCAACTAAGATGTCACTGAGAATTTTTTTTTTTCTCATCGTTCTATCTTTCATGTTTATTTAGATATACTATGGGTTTTCCTATATACCTTCCGCTAGTGATGAGGGTCTTATGTCAGTAGAACTTACTGCTACTGATTTCTAGTTAGCTGTGTTAGGACAGGAAAAAGAATGACCAGCTGCTGGATTCTTAAGATTAATTACAAAAACATTATTCGTTTTCCTGTGTGCAGTCATCCGATTCTAACTTTCTGAAGTAGGCATTCAGAAAAATCACAAAACCGCCTAACTACTAGGCGGTCTCTCATGCAAGTACTGACCAGGCCCGGGCCTACTCAATTTCCCTGATCAGAGGAGATAGGGCACGTTCAGGGTGCTATGGCCTTAGACCTAGGCGGCTGTCAGGCGCCCCAAGAGCTCCGCGTGGCGCCTCCCTTGCGTTCTGACCTGCCCTTCTGGCCTGGGGCCACAGCTCTCCAGCTGGCGTGCGCTGCACTTAAGCCGCACTACCCGCGACTGGACTCCGACAAACCAGGCCCGCAGCTCGGGGGCCAGCAGAGGGCGCCACGGCCCCGCACACCGCCAGCCCCGGCCAGCACCCGTCTGGCCCGGCCGGGGCCTGGCGTGCCTCCGGGACCTGGGGTGGGGGGAGGGGGGGTGGGTAGAGCAGCGAGGACGTCTCGGTGCCCCCTCACCCCCTGCCCCCCACCATCCCGTTCTCTGCTCAGGGTTACGTGGCTCCGGACGGGCGGGTCTTCGGCCCGGGTCCGCGGTCCCCGGAGCCTCCTGCGGGCTTAGAGGCAGCCCAGCCGGGGCCCCAGGCGCACATCCTGCCCGCTGCGCAAACCCCCTGGAGCACATCAGCCCCGCCTATTCGCCCTACCAATACCCGCCCTGCCCCCAATCTGCGGGCCCAGCACAAGTCTTTCCTGAGAGAGCAGAGGAGCGAAAGCCAGGCACACGGACAGGCACTCGCACGCACCCACGCCAGGCGAGACAGAGGCAGAAAGAGACGAGGGTTCAGAGAGAGACTCGAAGACAGCTTGTGGGCAGGGGGGGACTCGGGCAGCATGCCGGGCAGCTGCAGAGGCCACCCGGCCCTGAGCAGCGAATGAGATGGGGGCAGCGGGAAGCCGCTGAGTAGGGGCGGGCCTGGAGAGGCCCAGGGTGCGAGGGCACCTGAAATCTCCTCGATCCGCACCCCACCCCCTTCCTCCCAACCCCCTGCTCGCATGCCACTCCAGGGCGCTCTGACACTAGCTTCTCTGGAGTTTGTTCACCTGAATTTCTATCCTTGTGCTCAACTGAGTGATGACAGTGTATTGAACAGCTAGGTCATTTCCAAATAAATTAAGCTTAGTGTTTCACAGGACAGCCGGACATGAATGCAGAGACCAGCACGGATGCATGGACACCAACCTTGGTAACTGGACAACCAATGGGAAATTACTGTCTGACTCAGGAGAGAGAAAGAAACCCGAACAGATGGAACGAATTGAGCAGAAACACAAACTTTGCAACTCACACCCTAATTCAATTACAAAAACAAACAAACAAACAAAAAAAAACCCAACAACACTATAACCATTTTAGAAAAACAATAGACCTCTCCATGACCTTTGGTCAGGTGAGGAGTTCTAGCACACGACAAAAAAAGCCACCTTTTCCAAATCGTGAATATGTTAGTTCACACATTGACTTTTACATTGAAATGTGTAACAAATAAACTTAAAATCATTGACTCACTACATAAGCATGGAAGTATTTTAAACATAAAATATATTCTATAGTATTCAGGAAGCATTTGGCACATGTCTCACTGTATGAGACCCAAAACTGTAACTTAGTTGAAGAGTCAGGATAGTCTAAAAATGAATCCCTAACTAAAAGGAATACACAGGATTATTGTAGATAAAAAAGGTTAAAGAAGAGAAACTAGAAATCAGTCAATAAATGTTTTAGGGGTTAGCTTAGACTGACTAGCCTCTGCGTGACTTTTTAAATTTTTCATGTTTGCATCTTCCAAATTTTCCATGCTGAGAATAATACTTTCATATCAGTTTCGAAATCAGTCTCACATTAAAGACAGAAAGACTGGTATAAGAAATAAGAAATGCTTGGGGGAAAAAAAATGCTTGAACTAAAGGTGGTATTGATGAAATTATTTGCAGGGCAGCCAAGGAGTCACAGATGTAGAGAACAGGCTTATGGACATGGGCAAGGGGGAGGAAGCAGAGGGTGAGATGAATGCAGAATAACATGAAAATATATTACCATACGTAAAAACAGATGCCAATGATATTTGCTGTATGACTCAGGGGACTCAAACAGGGGCTCTGCAACAAGCTAGGGGTGGATTGGGGAGGGAAATGGGAGAGAGGTTCAGGAGGGAGGAGACATATGTATACCTGTGGCTCATTCATGCTGATGTTTGGCAACAAAATTCTGTAAAGCAACTATCCTTCAATTGAAAGAAAAAGTCATGTTTGGACTTACCAAACAAGGTCTTGTGTACTTCTAGCATGGCCTTCTGTTTCGTGCTGCCACCCTTAACTCATTCATCCATATCATTAAACAGACTAGTCAAGTTTTTGCCAAAAATATCTTGAGCTCCTGCATTATGCTGATCCACTGCCTTCTCATGATCCAGTTTAGAATGGAGACCAAAGAAACCTTTTGTCGTGTCTTCAAGTATTTGAGGCCACACTATGCGACTTTTAAAAATAAATGTGGATAAGACGGATATGACCAAAGCAATCTAGTGACAATATCTGTGCTTCATTAAAGACTTCTGCAGAGAACTAGTAAATTTTATATATAGTATCAGAAGAATTTTTTAAATGCATGCCAACGTTTATTTCTCCTCCGCTAGCCATCTGGACAAGGAAAACTGAGTTTACCAATCAATGTCCATCGTTATGCTCCCTCACCGATTTTTACCCAATATGTGTTACTCAGGCAGGAGACCTTGGTTCAGTTCCTGGGTCAGGAAGATCCGCTGGAGAAGGGATAGGCTACCCACTCCAGTAGTAGTGGGCTTTCCTTGTGGCTCAGTTGGTAAAGAATCATTCCTCTTTCACAAGAGTAGCTCAACTCCTCTCAAAGCAAATACAGGACGGTAATAACTATGCAGGACAAAGCTGATTCTGTATATTTATAGTACTCACTCTTGAGCTTGACAGAGGTACTAGATCTGTTACCACATTTCTTTTTCTAAGTAATATCCGCATGTGCAGGTGAAAGTGGCTCAGTTCGTGCCTGACTCTTTGCGGCCCCATGGACTATAGAGTCCGTGGAATTCTCTAGGCTAGAATACTGGAGTGGGTAGCCTATCCCTTCTCCAGGGTATCTTCCCGACCCAGGACTGAAAGCGGGGTCTCCTGCGTTGCAGGCAGATTCTTTACCAGGTGAGCTAGTAGGGCTTCCCTGGTGGCTCAGTTGCTAAAGAATATCTGCATAACTGTCTATCGATTTGGCATTAGCAATCTGTCTGTGAGCAGGGCCGGTCATAAGCAGCTTCTGTGAGAAAACAGAAGCATGTCTGTCTGACTTGCTTCTCCGCGGAGCTTTCACTGTTCTTGCACTAGTGCACATGGCAAGTATTAGGTTCGGTTTCTCAGTGAGAAATTAATGGTTACATTCACAGCTGGCCACTGAGGTACTTAATGGGAGAGGCGAACCCAGCTCTGCCAAGCAGTAGCCAACATGAAATCAGCTATTGTCATTGTAGCCAAGTTCCTTGAATTTGTAGTGTTATTTGCTGTGTTCTTCAAGAAGATGCCTTCGCCCTGCCAGTAAGACTTATTTCCATAACACATAGCCATGCACTCAATCGATGTGCATCCTCCAGTAAAGCCCAGCCCCGATGTCTTAGAGGAGCCTCTCTGCCCATTGTCATAAGCCAGTCTAATTTTGTGTGAGACCGTGAAAACTCAGTGTCTTTAATATGCTTGTGCTTCTGACGGGAGGTCTGAGAAGCACTTCTGAAGGTTTATTCCTACAAGTCGTTGTCATATTTATCGAGTCTTTATTTTATATTTTTTCTTATTTTTTACTTCTACCAGTTTCTTGCTACCAACCCGTCTCCCTCCACCCTCGTGCACACACGATCAGTCATGGAATCCCGTGGACTTCAGCCCGCCAGGCTCCTCTGTCCATGGATTTTTCCAGGCAAGAATACTGGAGTGGGTTGCCATTTCCTTCTTCATGTATGGAGTCTTTAAATATTCCGTCACTGAGGTGTTGCTTCTCCACTTGTACATGCCCTTCCTCCCTACGTGCAGTAGAAGTCATCCCCACTTCCCAACATGTCTGTCTTCCGACCTCTGCAGAATGTATTTCTTGAGCTCACCACAGCGTCAGGATATTCTAGAAAGCCTTCTGATTGCAGTCTCTTCAGGAGGTTACAAGTGCTTCAAACCTCAGGTATTTTACAAAGCACTTTTTACAACCTCAGCTGTAAGGGAAGTCAACATTCAGTGAAAGTCACAGGCTTCCATGGCCTGGACTTGATTATGGGTTGTGCTTTCATAATCATCGTGTTTCATATACCAACTAAGATGTCACTGAGAATTTTTTTTTTTTCTCATCGTTCTATCTTTCATGTTTATTTAGATATACTATGGGTTTTCCTATATACCTTCCGCTAGTGATGAGGGTCTTATGTCAGTAGAACTTACTGCTACTGATTTCCAGTTAGCTGTGTTAGGACAGGAAAAAGAATGACCAGCTGCTGGATTCTTAATATTAATTACGAAAACATTATTCGTTTTCCTGTGTGCAGTCATCCGATTCTAACTTTCTGAAGTAGGCATTCAGAAAAATCACAAAACCGCCTAACTACTAGGCGGTCTCTCATGCAAGTACTGAACAGGCCCGGCCCTACTCAATTTCCCAGATCAGAGGAGATAGGGCACGTTCAGGGTGCTATGGCCTTAGACCTAGGCGGCTGTCAGGCGCCCCAAGAGCTCCGCGTGGCGCCTCCCTTGCGTTCTGACCTGCCCTTCTGGCCTGGGGCCACAGCTCTCCAGCTGGCGTGCGCTGCACTTAAGCCGCACTACCCGCGACTGGACTCCGACAAACCAGGCCCGCAGCTCGGGGGCCAGCAGAGGGCGCCACGGCCCCGCACATCGCCAGCCCCGGCCAGCACCTGTCTGGCCCGGCCAGCCGGGGCCTGGCGTGCCTGCGGAACCTGGGGTGGGGGGAGGGGGGTGGGTAGAGCAGCGAGGACATCTCGGTGCCCCCTCACCCCCTGTCACCAACCATCCCGTTCGCTGCTCAGGGTCAGGTGGCTCCGGACGAGCGGGGCTTTGGCCCGGGTCTGCAGTCCATGGAGCCTCCTGGGGCTTAGGGGCTGCCCAGCCGGGGCCCCAGGCGCCCATCCTGCCGGCTGTGCAAACCCCCTGGAGTGCCTCAGCCCCGCCCTGTCCCCAAACCGAGGCCTGCCCTGCCCCCACGCCACGGGCACAGCACAGGACCTTCCTGAGAGAGCGGACGAGCGACAGCCAAGGACACGGAAAGGCACTCGCACGCACCCACGCCAGGTGAGACAGAGGCAGAAAGAGTCGAGGGTTCAGAGAGAGACTGGAAGACAGCGTGTGGACAGGGGGGGCCTCGGGCAGGATGCCGGGCAGCTGCAGAGACCACCCGGCCCTGAGCACCCAAAGCGATGGGGGCGCGGGGAGGCCACTGAGCAGCGGCGGACCTGGAGAGGCCCAGGGTGGGAGGACACCTGAGATCTCCGCGCTCTGCACCCCGTCCCCCTCCCCCCAACCCCCTGCACGCATGCTACGCCGGGGCGCTCTGACACTAGCTTCTCTGGAGTTTTGTCACTTGAATTTCTCTCCCTCTGCTTAACTGAGTGATGACAGTGTATTGAACAGCTAGGTCATTTCCAAATAAATTAAGCTTAGTGTTTCACAGGACACCCGGACATGTATGGAGAGACCAGTACGGATGCATGGACACCAACCTTGGGAACTGGACAACCAATGGGAAATTACTGTCTGACTCAGGAGAGAGAAAGAAACCCGAACAGATGGAATGAAATGAACAGAAACACAAGCTTTGCAGCTCACACCCTAATTCAATTACCAGAAAATAAACAACACTATAACCATTTTAGAAAAACAATAGACCTCTCCATGACCTTTCGTCGGGTGAGGAGTTCAAACACACAGCAAAAAAAAGCCAACTTTTCCAAGTCGTGAATATGTTAGTTCACACATTGACTTTTACATTGAAATGTGTAAGAAATAAACTTAAAATCATTGACTCACTACATAAACATGGAAGTATTTTAAACATAAAATATGTTCTATAATATTCAGGAAGCACTTGGCACATCTGTAAGTGTATCAAACCCAAAACTGGAACGTAGTGGAAGAGTCAGGATAGTCTAAAAATGAATCCCTAACTAAAAGGAACACATAGGATTACTGTAGATAAAAAAGGTTAAAGAAGAGAAGCTAGAAATCAGTCAATAAATGTCTTAGGGGTTAGCTTACAGTGACTAGCCTCTGCGTGACTCTTTAAATTTTTCATGTTTGTAGCTTCCAAATTTTCCATTTTGAGAATAATACTTTCGCCTCCAAACCAGAGTGACTTGGGGACACAAAGGTAGAAGTCGATAATTTTCTTTGCCTATGTCTGAATATTTACAGTCAGACGTAGAAAAGGAGGAGTCTGTCCCTTGTCTAGATGATGTCAATCCCCAGGTGTGGGATGTCTCCAGCCCTGGTTTAGCCATAAATATTCCACCAGTAAAGATTTCTCTGAGACCAAATGCTCCCTAGCCCTGGAAAAGACAATATCCCTTAAAACCAGACACTCTTGAGGGTCTTAGACCATTAGATAACAAATACCGAGATACTGGAACTCAAATCAGCTGTGAGTCCCTCTGCAACACCCCAATCTTGCCCGTTCAAAAACCAGATGGATCTTACCGATTCGTCCAGGATCTAAGAGCTGTTAATGAAGCTGTGGTTCCCATCCACCCCATCGTCCCAAACCCATATACCCTCCTATCCCAAGTCCCAGGAAATGCCAAGTACTTCTCAGTCTTGGACCTTCAAGGTGCTTTCTTTTGCATTCCTCTCCATCCTGAATCCCAAAAACTCTTTGCTTTTGAGTGGCGGGACTTGGAAACAAGAGAGACCATACAACTCTTGACTGGACTCGACTACCCCAAGGGTTTAGGGACAGCCCTCATATCTTCGGGACTTCCTCGGGGAGAGAACTAAGGGAATTAACTTTAACAAACAGTAGTCTAATACAGTATGTGGATGACTTGCTCATAGCTAGGCCAGATTTTACCAGCTCTCAAATGGACACTATTTAAAACGCTAACTTTCCTGTATGAAAAGGGTTATCGAGTATCCCCCAAGTAGGCTCAGATTAGCTTAAGCCAAGTAAAATACCTTGGATTTATAATTACGGAGAGGAAAAGAATGCCTGACCCCGAGGGGAGATTCCTCATCTTAAATACCCCGTACCCCCAAACAAAGCAACAGCTTAGGGGATTTTTAGGAAGGACCGGGTTTTGCAGGATCTGGATTCCTAATTATGGCAATCTGGCCAGACCCTTATATGAAAATTTAAGGGGGAAATAGGAAGAGCCACTCGACTGGCATGAGACCTGCAAGGTGGCCTTTAATGCCCTAAAAGAGTCCATCACTACAGCCCCAGCTTTAGGCCTCCCCAACATGGAGAAGCCTCTTAGACTCTATGTTTCTGGAAGGACAGGAACTGCTCTTGGGGTGTTAGGGCAGATGATGGGGCCCGTATTACAACCTGTGGCTTATCTCTCAAAATAACTAGATGAGGTGGCCAGAGGGTGGCCCACTTGCCTCTGGGCAGTAGCAACCACCGCTCTTATGGTTAAGGAGGCATCTAAGCTGAACCTGGGTCAGCCCACCACAGTGTATACGCTTCAATGGGTGCAAGCAGTCTTGGAAACGAAAGGGGACAGGTGGATGACAGGGGGAAGGATCACCCAATACCTAGCCCTCCTCCTTGACACTCCAGAAATAAAGTTGAGGGTCTGCCAGACTTTAAATCCAGCAACCTTACTGCCAGATCCCCCTACCTCCCCTCTGGATCACCAATGCATACAAATCACAGACGAGTTATACTCTTCTCGCCGGGACCTATCAGAGACACCTTTATCTGACCCAGAGGAAAACTGGCACACAGATGGCAGCAGTTTTGTAGAAAAGGGAGAGAGGAAAGCAGGATATGCTGTAGCGAGCCTGGAAGAAACTAAGGAAAGTGGGTCTCTTCCCCCAGACACCTCAGCCCAGAAAGCTGAACTTTTTGCCCTGACAAGAGCTTTGGAGTTAGGAGAAGGAAAGAGGATTAATGTGTGTATGGACTCTAAGTATGCTTTCCTCATTCTGCATGCCCTTGCAGCAATTTGGAAAGAAAGAGGGATGCTCAGTCCCCGAAGCTCTGCTATTAAACACAAAGAGCTCATTCTCAGGCTCCTGGAGGCAGTCAAACTTCCTGCAAAATTAGCTGTCATCCACTGCAAGAGTCACCAAAAGGGGCAAGAAAAAGAGGCTCAGGGAAATAGGAAAGCTGATCAAGAGGCAGGACGAGCTGCCGGGGAAGCTACCTCTGCCACTGCTATCTGCCCCCTTTTCCCCAAGGAAACCCTGACTCCAGATTTTACCCCAAGGGGACATTCCCGATATGCTGAGCGGGGCTGGGAAATTGGGTCACATGGGTGGTTTCAGCCTGATCAGGCCCAAATAATACTCCCTGATTCTCAGGTTTAAAACATTACTAACTCCTTACATAAGAGCACCCATTTTGGAAAAGATAATCTAGAAATCTTGCTTAAGCCTATTCTCTCCCATCCCCAGTTAGCTAAGGTTGTTAAACAGGTCACACAAAATTGTGACACCTGTCTAAAAGTAACCCAAAAACCAGACCTCCTCTAATTACACCTGTCCAACATCAGGGATCATACCCAGGAGCGGACTGGCAAGTAGAATTTACAGCCATGCCCAAGACCCAAGGGTTTTCTTACTTGCTAGTCTTTATTGACACATTCACAGGATGGATCGACGCGTTCCCTACTGAGACAGAGAGAGCTACAGAAGTCTGTAAAGCTCTGCTGAAGGAGATAGTGCCTAGGTTTGGGCTGCCTCGGTCACTTCAGTGTGACAACGGGCCCTCACTTACAGCCACGATACCCCAGAACCTAGCCGCATGCTTAGGCATAAAATACCAGCTCCGCTCATCCTGGAGGCCTCAAGCTTCAGGAAAGCTAGAGAAAGCCAACCAGACTCTTAAAAGGGCTCTGGCTAAGCTATGTCAAGAAAGACATAAAAAGTGGAAAGATATGCTGCCCATAGCCCTCATGAGGCTACGGACATCCCCCAAACTGCCACTATTGTTAAGTCCTTATGAAATGATGTAATGGACGACCATTCTTAACTTCTTATTTGTTTCTTGACGAGGATGCCAATACACTCTTAAAACATATAATTGACCTGGGAATGTTTCCGCAAGAACTCCAATGGTATGGAGAACAAACCACAGGAAGACTTGAAAAATCCCCAGGTAAAGCCAGGGGATCAAGTATCAGTAAAGACCTGGCAAGAAAAAGAGAGTCCAAACCAGCTGTCCGAGAAATGGACAGGGCCATATCAGGTTGTTCTAGTGACTTCAACTGCTGTAAAATTGAAGGGTCTATCTGCCTGGGTCCACAATTCTAGAATAAAACCCTATGGCCTACAGGAGGGGGAGACAGAAACTGAGACTCCAAAGCCAGAGGACAGCTATTCCTGTGAACCTGTTGAAGATCTCAGGCTCTTGTTCAAGCAGAACCCCATCAATCCTGCCTCAGATAAGTAAAATGCATCATATGATGTTCTTCCTCTTTCTAATCATATCTCCCTGTATGGCTATTGATCTCTCCCTAAACGAGGCATGTTCACTTGCAAACCACACTGCTTCTCAACTGAACCTAAGCAGCCCGGGCTGCATCTGCATTAATGACAAAGGTTGGGGGTATGTCCAACCCATCCCAGGGTATCAATATCAAAGGCCCACCCTTCCAGCCGAGCTATGGGCTGTTACTCAGCGCCCCCATGTGGTCGTAATATGGCCTTTTGGGAAAAGGGGGAAAAAAAACTTCATGTCTTGGTACCAGCAACAACTGTCTCTATTTACCCCCTGGATGACATCTGCAATCCCACCTGAGCCTTTATTTTCTCTCATGACTAACATCCCCCAAGTGACCTTCCCTATCTCTCTAAAAAGCCACTCCCTAACAGGGGTGTCAGTGAGAAATCTAGACGACTCACAATGTTGGGTGACCGTCACTGTTGAAATTGATGGGAAAAACCGGGACAGGCCCTGCAGCTGGGAGACCAGCCGATGCCACTCCCGGCCAGCACCCGCCTGGCCCGTCTCGGGGCACTTACGGACCCCAAGCGGCCTGGCGAGGCTGCGGGAGCTCTGGCGGGCGTTGGGGAGGGGGGTGACTTGAGCGGGGAGGACATCTCGGTGCCCCCCACCCCCCGCCACCCACCATCCCGTTCGCTGCTCAGGGTCACGTGGCTCCGGACGAGCGGGGCGTCGGCCCGGGGCCGCGGTCCCCGGAGCCTCCTGCGGGCTTAGGGGCAGCCCAGCCGGGGCCCCAGGCGCCCATCCTGCCGGCTGTGCAAACCCCCTGGAGTGCCTCAGCCCCACCCTGTCCCCAAACCGAGGCCCGCCCTGCCCCCACGCCACGGGCCCAGCACAGGACCTTCCTGAGAGAGCGGACGAGCGACAGCCAGGCACACGGACAGGCACTCGCACGCACCCACGCCAGGTGAGACAGAGGCAGAAAGAGACGAGGGTTCAGAGAGACACCGGAAGACAGCGAGTGGGCAGTGGGTGCCTCGGGCAGGATGCCGGGCAGCTGCAGAGACCACCCGGCCCTGAGCAGCAAACGCGATGGGATCGGGGAGAGGCTGCCGAGCAGAGGCAGGCCTGGAGAGGCCCAGGTTGGGAGGGCACCTGAGATATCCGCGGTCCGCGCCCCTCCCACCCCAACCCCATGAACGCACGCCCCACTCCGACAAAAGTTTCTCCGGAGTTTGATCACCTGAATTTCTATCCTTGTGCTCAACTGAGTGATGACAGTATTTTGCACAGCTAGGTCATTTCCAAATAAATTAAGCTTAGTGTTTCACAGGACACCCTGACGTGAATGCAGAGACCAGCACAGATGCATGGACACCAACCTTGGTAACTGGACAACCAATGGGAAATTACTCTCTGACTCAGGAGAGAGATAGAAAGCCGAACAGATGGAAAAAATGAACAGAAACACAAACTTTGCAACTCACACCCCAATTCAATTACCGAAAAAAACAACAACACTATAACCATTTTAGAAAAACAATAGACCTCTCCATGACCTTTGGTCCGGTGAGGAATTCTTACACACAACAAATAAAGCCACCTTTTCCAAATCGAGAATATCTTAGTTCACACATTGATTTTACAATGAAATGTGTAACAAATAAACTTAAAATCATTGACTCACTACATACGCATGGAAGTATTTTAAACATAAAATATGTTCTATAGTATTCAGGAAGCACTTGGCACATCTTAAGTGTATCAGACCCCAAACTGGAACTTAATGGAAGAGTCAGGATAGTCTAAAAATGAATCCCTAACCAAAAGGAATACACAGGATTACGTAGATCAAAAAGGTTAAAGAAGAGAAACTAGAAATCAGTCAATAAATGTTTTAGGGGTTAGCCTAGAGTGACTAGCCTCTGCGTTACATTTTAAATTTTTCATGTTTGCATCTTCCAAATTTTCCATGCTGAGAATAATACTTTCATATCAGTTTCGAGATCAGTCTCACATTAAAGACATTAAGAGTGGAATAAGAAATAAGAAATGCTTGGGGGGGGGGAAGAAATGCTTGAACTAATGGTGGTACTGATGAAATTATTTGCAGGGCAGCCAAGGAGTCACAGATGTAGAGAACAGACTTATGGACACGGGCAGGGGGGGAGGAAGGAGAGGGTGAGATGAATGCAGAGGAACATGGAAACATAGTACCATACGTTAAAAGAGATGCCAATGCAATTTGCTGTATGACTCAGGGGACTCAAACAGGGGCTCTGCAACAAGCTAGAGGTGTGGAACGGGGAGGAGGAGATGGGAGAGAGGTTCAGGAGGGAGGAGACATATGTACACCTGTGGCTCATTCACGTTGATGTTTGGCAACAAAATTCTGTAAATCATCTATCCTTCAATTGAAAGAAAAAGTCATGTTTGGACTTACCAAACAAGGTCTTGTGTACTTCTAGCATGGCCTTCTGTTTTGTGCTGCCATCCTTAATTCATTCTTCCATATCATTAAACAGACTAGTCAAGTTTTTCCCAAAAACATCTTGAGCTCCTGCATCATGCTGATCAACTGCTTTCTATCGATCCAGTATAGAATGGAGACCAAAGAAACCTTTTGTCGTTTCTTCAAGTGATTGAAGCCACTCTATGTGATTTTAAAAAATAAATGTGGATAAGACGGATATGACCAAAGCAATCTAATGAAAATATTTGTGCTTCATTAAAGACTTCTGCAGAGAACTAGTACATTTTTTGTATAGTATCAGAAGAATTTTTTAAATCCACACCAACATTTCTTTCGCCTCCGCTAGCCATCTAGACAAGGAAAACTGATTTTACCAATCAATGTCCCTAGTTCTGCTCCCTCACTGATTTTTACCCAATATGTGTTACTCAGGCAGGAGACCCTGGTTCAAATACTGGGTCAGGAAGATCCGCTGGAGAAGGGATAGGCTACCCACTCCAGTATTAGTGAGCTTCCCTTGTGGCTCAGTTGGTAAAGAATCATTCCTCTGTACCAAGAGTAGTTCAACTCCTCTCAAAGCAAATACAGGATGGTAGTAACTATGCAGAACAAAGCTGATTCTGTACATTTATACTACTTGCTCATGAGCTTGACAGAGGTTCTAGATCTGTTACCACATTTTTTTTTTAAGTGATATCCGCATGTGCAGGTGAAAGTGGCTCAGTTCGTGCCTGACTCTTTGCGGCCCCAAGGACTACACAGTCCATGGAATTCTCTAGGCCAGAATACTAGGAGTGGGTAGCCTATCCCTTCCCCAGGGGATCTTCCCGACCCAGGACTCAAAGCGGGGTCTCCTGCGTTGCAGGCAGATTCTTTAGCAACTGAGCTAGTAGGACTTCCCTGGTGGCTCAGTTGCTAAAGAATATCTGCATAACTGTCTATCGATTTGTAATTAGCAATCTGTCTGTGAGCAGGGCCGGTCATAAGCAGCTTCTGTGAGAAAACAGAAGCATGTCTGCCTGACTTGCTTCTCTGGGGAGCTTTCACTGTTCTTGCTCTAGTGCACATGGCAAGTTTCTAAGTGAGAAAGTAATGGCTATTATCACAGCTGGCCACTGAGGTACTTAATGGCAGAGGCAATCCCAGCTCTGCCAAGCAGTAGCCATCACGAAATCAGCGATTGTCATTGTAGCCATGTTCCGTGAATTTGTGGTGTTATTTGTTGTGTTCTTCAAGAAGATGCCTTCGCCCTGCCAGTAAGACATATTTCCATAACACACAGCCATGCACTCAATCGATGTGCATCCTCCAGTAAATCCCAGCCCCGATATCCTAGAGGAGCCTCTCTGCCCATTGTCATAAGCCAGTCTAATTTTGTGTGAGACCGTGAAAACTCAGTATCTTTATTACGCTTGTGCTTCTGACGGGAGGTCTGAGAAGGCACTTCTGAAGGTTTATTCCTACCAGTCGTTGTCATATTTGTCGAGTCTTTATTTTATATTTTTTCTTATTTTTTACTTCTACAAGTTTCTTGCTACCAACCCGTCTCCCTCCACCCTCGTGCACACATGGTCAGGCATGGAATCCCGTGAACTTCAGCCCGCCAGACTCCTCTGCCCATGGATTTTTCCAGGCAAGAATACTGGAGTGGGTTGCCATTTCCTTCTCCATGTATGGAGTCTTTAAAAATTCCATCACTGAGGTGTTGCTTCTCCACTTGTACATGCCCTTCCTCCCTAAGGGCAGTAGAAGTCATCCCCACTTCCCAACATGTCTGTTTTCCGTCCTCTGGAGTATATATTGCTTGAGCTCACCACAGCGTCAGGATATTCTAGAAACCCTTCTGATTGCAGTCTCTTCGGGAGGTTACAAGTGCTTCAAACCTCAGGATTTTACAAAGCACTTTTTACGACCTCAGCTGAAAGGGAAGTCAACACTCAGTGACAGTCACAGGCTTCCATGGCCTGGACTTGATTATGGGCTGTGCTTTCATAATCATCGTGTTTCTGATACCAACTAAGATGTCACTGAGAAATTTTTTTTCTTTCTCATCATTGTATCTTTCATGTTTATTTAGATATATTATGGGTATTCCTACATATCTTCCCTTAGGGATGAGGGTCTTAAGTCAGTAGAACTTACTACAACTGATTTCCAGTTAGCTGTGTTAGGACAGGAAAAAGAATGACCAGCTGCTGGATTCTTAAGATTATGTATGAAAATATGATTCGTTTTACTGTGTGAAGTCATCCAATTCTAACTTTCTGAAGTAGGCATTCACAAAAATAAAAAAAAATCGCCTAACTACTAGGTGGACTCCCATCCAAGTACTGACCAGGCCCGACCCTGCTCAGTTTCCCAGATCACAGGAGCGAGGGCATGTTCAGGGTGGTATGGCCTTAGACCGAGGCGGCTGCCAGGCGCTCCAGGAGCCCCGCGTTGCGCCTCCGTTGCGGTCTGACCTGCCGGTCGGGCCTGGGGCTGCAGTTCTCCAGCGGGCGCGCGCTGCACTTGAGCTGCACGACCCGCGACTGGACTCCGGCCAGCCAGAGCCTGCAGCTCCGCGGCCAGCGGAGGGCGCCCCCGCTCCGCACACCGCGAGCCCAGGCCAGCACCCGTCTGGCACGGCCGGCCGGGGCCTGGCGTGCCTGCGGAACCTGGGGTGGGGGGAGGGGGGTGGGCAGAGCAGCGAGGACATCTCGGTGCCCCCTCACCCCCTGTCACCCACCATCCCGTTCGCTGCTCAAGGTCAGGTGGCTCCGGACGATCGGGGCTTCGGCCCTGGTCCGCGGTCCCCGGAGCCTCCTGCAGGCTTAGGGTCAGCCCAGCCGGGGCCCAGGCGCCCGTCCCGCCGGCTGCGCAAACCCCCTGGAGCGCCTCAGCCCCGTCTTTTCACCCTACCGAGGCCCGCCCTGCCCCCACGCCGCGGGCCCAGCACAGGACCTTCCTGGGAGAGCAGGCGAGCGACAGCCAGGGACACGGACAGGCACTCGCACGCACCCACGCCAGGTGAGACAGAGGCAGAAAGAGTCGAGGGTTCAGAGAGAGACTGGAAGATAGCGTGTGGGCAGGGGGGGGCCTCGGGCAGGATGCCGGGCAGCTGCAGAGACCACCCGGCCCTGAGCAGCCAAAGCGATGGGGGCGGGGGGAGGCCACTGAGCAGCGGCGGACCTGGAGAGGCCCAGGGTGGGAGGACACCTGAGATCTCCGCGCTCCGCGCCCCGCCCCCCTCCCCCCAACCCCTGCACGCATGCCACGCCAGGGCGCTCTGAAACTAGCTTCTCTGGAGTTTTTTCACTTGAATTTCTCTCCCTCTGCTCAACTGAGTGATGACAGTGTATTGAACAGCTAGGTCATTTCCAAATAAATTAGGCTTAGTGTTTCACAGGACACCCGGACATGTATGGAGAGACCAGCACGGATGCATGGACACCAACCTTGGGAACTGGACAACCAATGGGAAATTACTGTCTGACTCAGGAGAGAGAAAGAAACCCGAACAGATGGAATGAAATGAACAGAAGCACAGGCTTTGCAACTCACACCCTAATTCAATTACCAGAAAATAAACAACACTATAACCATTTTAGAAAAACAATAGACCTCTCCATGACCTTTGGTCGGGTGAGGAGTTCAAACACACAGCAAAAAAAAGCCAACTTTTCCAAGTCGTGAATATGTTAGTTCACACATTGACTTTTACATTGAAATGTGTAACAAATAAACTTAAAATCATTGACTCACTACATAAGCATGGAAGTATTTTAAACATAAAATATGTTCTATAGTGTTCAGGAAGCACTTGGCACATCTGTAAGTGTATCAGACCCAAAACTGGAACGTAGTGGAAGAGTCAGGATAGTCTAAAAATGAATCCCTAACTAAAAGGAACACACAGGATTACTGTAGATAAAAAAGGTTAAAGAAGAGAAGCTAGAAATCAGTCAATAAATGTCTTTGGGGTTAGCTTAGAGTGACTAGCCTCTGCGTGACTCTTTAAATTTTTCATGTTTGCAGCTTCCAAATTTTCCATGGTGAGAATAATATTTTCGCCTCCAAACCAGAGTGACTTGGGGACACAAAGGTAGAAGTCGATAATTTTCTTTGCCTATGTCTGAATATTTACAGTCAGAGGTAGAAAAGGAGGAGTCTGTCCCTTGTCTAGATGATGTCAATCCCCAGCTGTGGGATGTCTCCAGCCCTGGTTTAGCCATAAATATTCCACCAGTAAAGATTTCTCTGAGACCAAATGCTCCCTAGCCCTGGAAAAGACAATATCCCTTAAAACCAGACGCTCTTGAGGGTCTTAGACCATTAGTTAACAAATACCGAGATACTGGAACTCGAATCAGCTGTGAGTCCCCCTGCAACACCCCAATCTTGCCCGTTCTAAAACCAGATGGATCTTACCGATTCGTCCAGGATCTAAGAGCTGTTAATGAATCTGTGGTTCCCATCCACCCCATAGTCCCAAACCCATATACCCTCCTATCCCAAGTCCCAGGAAATGCCAAGTACTTCTCAGTCTTGGACCTTCAAAGTGCTTTCTTTTGCATTCCTCTCCATCCTGAATCCCAAAAACTCTTTGCTTTTGAGTGGCGGGACTTGGAAACAAGAGAGACCATACAACTCTCGACTGGACTCGACTACCCCAAGGGTTTAGGGACAGCCCTCATATCTTCGGGACTTCCTCGGGGAGAGAACTAAGGGAATTAACTTTAACAAACAGTAGTCTAATACAGTATGTGGATGACTTGCTCATAGCTAGGCCAGATTTTACCAGCTCTCAAATGGACACTATTTAAAACGCTAACTTTCCTGTATGAAAAGGGTTATCGAGTATCCCCCAAGTAGGCTCAGATTAGCTTAACCCAAGTAAAATACCTTGGATTTATAATTACGGAGAGGAAAAGAATGCCTGACCCCGAGGGGAGATCCCTCATCTTAAATACCCCGTACCCCCAAACAAAACAACAGCTTAGGGGATTTTTAGGAAGGACCGGGTTTTGCAGGATCTGGATTCCTAATTATGGCAATCTGGCCAGACCCCTATATGAGAATTTAAGGGGGAAAGAGGAAGAGCCACTCGACTGGCATGAGACCTGCAAGGTGGCATTTAATGCCCTAAAGGAGTCCATCACTACAGCCCCAGCTTTAGGCCTCCCCAACCTGGAGAAGCCTTTTAGTTTCTATGTTTCTGGAAGGACAGGAACTGCTCTTGGGGTGTTAGGGCAGATGATGGGGCCCGTATTACAACCTGTGGCTTATCTCTCAAAATAACTAGATGAGGTGGCCAGAGGGTGGCCCACTTGCCTCCGGGCAGTAGCAGCCACCGCTCTTATGGTTAAGGAGGCATCTAAGCTGACCCTGGGTCAGCCCACCACAGTTTATATGCCTCACCGGGTGCAAGCAGTCTTGGAAACGAAAGGGGACAGGTGGATGACAGGGGGAAGGATCACCCAATACCAAGCCCTCCTCCTTGACACTCCAGAAATAAAGTTGAGGGTCTGCCAGACTTTCAATCCAGCAACCTTACTGCCAGATCCCCCACTTTCCCTCTGGATCACCAATGCATACAAATCACAGACGAGTTATACTCTTCTCACCGGGACCTATCAGAGACACCTTTATCTGACCCAGAGCAAAACTGGTACACATATGGCAGCAGTTTTGTAGAAAAGGGAGAGAGCAAAGCAGGATATGGTGTAGCGAGCCTGGAAGAAACTAAGGAAAGTGGGTCTCTTCCCCCAGACACCTCAGCCCAGAAAGCTGAACTTTTTCCCTGACAAGAGCTTTGGAGTTAGGCGAAGGAAAGAAGATAAGTGTGTTTATGGACTCTAAGTATGCTTTCCTCATTCTGCATGCCCATGCAGCAGTTTGGAAAGAAAGAGAGATGCTCAGTGCCCGAAGATCTCCTATTGAACACAAAGAGCTCATTCTCAGGCTCCTGGAGGCAGTCAAACTTCCTGCAAAATTAGCTGTCTTCCACTGCAAGAGTCACCAAAAGGGGCAAGAAAAAGAAGCTCAAGGAAATAGGAAATCTGATCAAGAGGCAGGACGAGCTGCCGGGGAAGCTACCTCTGCCACTGCTATCTGCCCCCTTTTCCCCAAGGAAACCCTGACTCCAGATTTTACCCCAGGGGGACATTCCCGATATGCTGAGCAGAGCTGGGAGATTGGGTCACATGGGTGGTTTCAGCCTGATCAGGCCCAAATAATACTCCCTGATTCTCAGATTTAAAAAATTACTAACACGTTACATAAGAGCACCCATTTTGGAAGAGATAATCTAGAAATCTTGCTTAAGTCTATTCTCTACCATCCCCAGTTAGCTAAGGATGTTAAACAGGTCACACAAAATGGTGACACCTGTCTAAAAAATAACCCAAATACCAGACCTCCTCTAATTACACCTGTCCAACATCGGGGATCATACCCAGGAGCGGACTGGCAAGTAGAATTTACAGCCATGCCAAAGACCCAAGGGTTTTCTTATTTGCTAGTCTTTATTGACACATTCACAGGATGGATCGAAGCGTTCCCTACTGAGACAGAGAGAGCTAGAGAAGTCTGTAAAGCTCAGCTGAAGGAGATAGTGCCTAGGTGTGTGCTGCCTCGGTCACTTCAGAGTGACAATGCGCCCTCATTTACAGCCACGATATCCCAGAACCTAGCCGCATGCTTAGGCATAAAATACCGGCTCCGCTCATCCTGGATGCCTCAAGCTTCAGGAAATGTAGAGAGAGCCAACCAGACTCTTCAAAGGGCTCTGGCTAAGCTATGTCAAGAAACACATAATAAGTGGACACATAGGCTACCCATAGCCCTCATGAGTGTACGGACATCCCCCAAATGGCCACTATTGTTAATTCCTTATGAAATGATGTATGGAGGTCCATTCTTAACTTCTGATTTGTTTTTTGACGAGGATGCCAATACACTCTTAAAACATATAATTGACCTGGGAAGGTTTCAACAAGAACTCCAACGGTATGGAGAACAGGTCCTCCCTAAACCACAGGAAGACTTGAAAAATCCCCAGGTAAAGCCAGGGAATCAAGTATCAGTAAAGAACTGGCAAGAAAAAGAGAGTCCAAACCAGCTGTCCGAGAGATGGACAGGGCCATATCAGGTTGTTCTAGTGACTTCAACTGCTGTAAAAGTGAAGTGTCTATCTGCCTGGGTCCACAATTCTAGAATAAAACCCTATGGCCTACAGGAGGGGGAGACAGAAACTGAGACTCCAAAGCCAGAGGACAGCTATTCCTGTGAACCTGTTGAAGATCTCAGGCTCTTGTTCAAGCAGAACCCCATCAATCCTGCCTCAGATAAGTAAAATGCATCATATGATGTTCTTCTTCTTTCTAATCATATCTCCCTGTATGGCTATTGATCTCTCCCTAAACGAGGCATGTTCACTTGCAAACCACACTGCTTCTCAACTCAACCTAACCAGCCCGTGCTGGATTTGCATTAATAGCAAAGGTTGGGTGTATGGCTTCTTCCCTCAAGCCTCATGAATCAGTCTCTGCTACCTTCAAACTCTTCTGCAGCTTCCTCACCTCTCTCAGCCTTCAGAGAACTGAAGAGACTTATGAGAGTTTTAAGGCTTCCCTTGTAGCTCAGTCGGTAAATCTGCCCTCAATGCGGGAGACCCAGGTTCAATCCCTGTGTCATGAAGATCCACTGGAGAAGGAAATGCCAACCACTCCCAGTACTCTTGTCCGGAGAATCCCACAGACATAGGAGCCTGGCAGGCCACTGTCCATGGGGTTGCAGAGAGTCAGATGCGACTTAATGACTAAATCATCATCAGGGTTTGCTCAAGATTTGGCTTTGGCTTAAGGGTCATTCAAACATTTTCCGCATCATCAATAAGGTTGTTTCACTTTCTTATTATTCCTGTGCTCACGAAATAGCCCTTTTACTTTCAAGAACTTTTCTTTTGCACTCACAACTTGACTAACCAGCACAGAGTTCTAGTTGTCAGCCTATCTTGGCTGTCAACACACTTTCCTCACTAAGCTCATAATCATTTCTAGCTTTTGGTTTCAAGTAAGAGATACGCAACTCTTCCTTTCACTTGAACACCTGGTGCCTCAGATGGTAAAGAATCTGACCCAATGCAGTAGGCTGGGGTTTGATCCCTTGGTCAGGAGGATCCCCCAGAGAGGGAAATGGCAACCCACTCCAGTATTCTTACCTGCAGAACTCCATGGACAGAGAAGCCTGGCGAGCTACAATCCAGGGGTCACAAAGAGTTGGATACAACTGAGTGACAAACACACATACACTCAGAGGCCACTGCAGGGTTATTAACTGCCCTAATTTCAATACTGCTGAGTCTCAGGGAATAGGGAGACCTGAGGAGAAGGAGAGAGATAGGGAATGGCTGGCTGGTGGGGCAGTCAGAACACACATATTTTACTAAGATCACTGCACTATCTCCTGTGGGCACGGTTCATGGTTACAATTAATTACCAACTCCGAAACAATGACAACAGTATTATCAAAAGTCACCGATCACAGCTCACTCTAAGAAATAACAATGAAAAAGTGTGAAATACTGCGAGAATCACCAAACTGACACAGAGACCCAGAGTGTGCAAATGCTACTGGAAAGATGACGGACACCCTCAGTGCAGGGCTGCCGCAGAACTTCAGTTTCCAAAAACTGAATTTGCAGGTACAATAAAACACGGTCTACTTGTATGCTAAAGTATCGACAATGGGCATTTTGTCAAACAGTTTAAGAAAAGAGAAGTTCTTTGTACTGCAATTGTAATTTTTCTCCAAGTCTGAGATTGTTTCAAAACAAAAGTAAACAAAAATACAAACAGAGACACACAAACATACATATATACAGGGAGTCTTCACTTTTGCAACTAGTGTTAACTGAAATTTGCGTACATCAGAATCCTGACTTCATAAGTGCACAACTCCAGAACAGGCATGGCAGTTTGCTACAGTGTGGAAATTGAGAGTTTTTTAAAAATATAAAAAATTTTAACAAGATTTTGTACACTTACTTTCTACACTGAAGTATTTTCTACCTAATTTTATACAGAAATGTCACACACATAAAACTGTTAATAAAATCAGAGGTTTCAAAAACAAAGAAAAATGTTCTATTTCTTAAACTAGAGTAATGTTTTATTATTATTCTTCAGAATTTAGTTACAAAGTAGTCTTTTCAAACCATTCAAAATTTTATAAATGACAATTAAAATTAACCTTAAAACCTTGCACTGGCTCTGGAAAAGACACTTCCATTTGGGAATGATATCTCTGTCCAAAGATTCCTTTTCCCTTTTAACTACTATTTCCATCATTAATGGCAAGATCATACAATTCTTCCTTCAGTGTTTGGAAGAAATGATCATGAAGATACTAAATGAAAACTGCAAGGTCCAAATCAGAGTATGTTGTGTCTATAAAAGGAGAAGCCAAAAGAATATATATATAATCATTTGTGAAGACACAGAAGTTATCCAAAAGAATACATTTAGAAACTAAGGAAGGGACATGGATGGCTGGCAGACAGAGACTGGACGGACACTTTTACTGTTATCCTTCTGTTCTTCTACACTGTCCTGTGGGACTTTCCTAGTGGTCCAGTGGTCCAGAATATGCCACCCAGTAGGGGATACAGGTTCAATCCCTGGTCTGGGGAGGTTCCACAGGGCAGCTAAGCCTGTGTGCCAGAACTAACGAAGCCCTCGAGCCCATGCTCTGCAACAAGAGGAGCCGCCGCAGAGAGGGGCCCGTGTCCCACAGCTGAAGAGCAGCCCCAGATAGTAATCCCCACTTGCTGCAACTGGAGAAAGCCTGTACATGGTGAAGACCTCATACTGCCGTATATACATAAGTAAATTCTTAAATGTGTTAAGTAGGTAAGTAAATAAATTATACTTTGTGAAGAAAATCTACTCAGAAAAAAAAAGGTCCGATTTAAAAAAAAAAAAAAAAAACAACACTTCAGACTAAGCAGATAGAACAAACTAAGCAAACTCACGCCATTGACTAGTAACTTTTTCAAATGAAATAATAATAAAAAATCAATTTTTACACTAAGGCTGTCAAAACTACATATATTTCAAATAATTTCATGTGATAAGGCCAACTTAAAGGCAAATTTTATCGAAAATAGAACTGGAATCTTCATTTAACTTCAAAAGCTAAGAAAGAAACTTTCAGATTTTTCCTAATTTATGTCTTAACATTTCAAAGACAGCATCCTTGAAGTTTAATACATGTTCTTGCCAATGTACACTCAGAAATATAACCAATCACATTTTCACGACATCTGTGTCTTTACACAGATGACGTGATTCAGAAAAATTAAAATTGTCAGAGAGAGATTATTGGAGTTGTTCAAGTTATCAAACTAGACACTTAACAAGTCTCTGTCTGGAATCTGGGGCCCACTGATCAATCCCCATACCACGCTTTCCCCAATCCATGCATGAGGTAGTTTAAAAACATCAGAAACAAGCTTACAGAACACTTACTGACACTAAACCCAACCCTTCAAATCCAGCAGTGTGCAAGGCTTCACTCTCTGCATGTACTATGGATTAAGATAAAATGCCAGATATTAAATATGCAGGTTGGTTACCCAACTCCTTAGTTTTCATTGTTTCTAATCCACTATTTTTTGAAAGCCAATATATGAACATAGTTAGGCACTAGGTGATACAGAGAAGAAAGTGTCCCTGGCATGACCCAAGTATTGTGATCACAGTCAAACAAAACCATGAGAGAAATGTGTTAAATGTCTACAAAAGGTGTAGCCCTAAGATACAGGAAGAATGTAAAGAGTATTCTGGAAAAGAATGAAAGAAGTCGTCAATAGATCAGCTGAATAAAATCAATTGGTACAGCAATAAAACAGATTCAGGTTCTAGAGACGACCCTGTTGAGAACACTTACAAAGGTTATCTTTTGTTTGGAAAGGCTATGGCCGAGCAATTACGAGTTACAAGGAAAGAAGTTCCCAAGGACTTCAGTGCCCCAACCAAAACCTTATGAATCATTAAAAAAAAAAAAAAATGCTAGCACAGAACACAACCTCGGAATGTGCAAGAAAGGTTCCAACCAACATTATTTGGAATGACACAACTACAATTCTACTGGGCAAGTACCTTTCAATGCAAGGAAAGAAACTGAAGAAATAAATAAAAGAAATTAACTAATATATAAATATCTTACAGACTCAAATCCTTAGTACCAGTATTTATGATGCTTTACATATTTATATATTTGTAACGTAAAACAATTCTGACTATTAGCGTAAAATATCAGCCCTATAATTTCAATTTAAAAGAGAATTAACAGCTAACCTAGACTTGTAATTTTAATTTGAATTTCACTATAAATAGTACTGAAACTTAAGATATTAATATGTACCATGCTTGTAAGTTTATTAAATGTTTTAAGATTTACCATAACATTTGTGAAGGTTTGTCTGAAAACTGAACTACTTACCAAATAGTGAATATATTAAGTTATTTAAACAGTTTTTTAAAGTTTTAAATATGTATGTAAAAGGGATGCAATATAGTTTAAGTCTCCTTTTAAAATGATTCCCTAAACTTACTATATGTATCTAAAAAGATTTGTTAAGTTGAACTTTAAAATTTAAGGGAAATTTGGGGTTTAAAATGTAACTTTGATAAACTACAGACTAATTCTTTAAAACCAAAGGAGCTTCCAAATAATTATTTCTGTTTAGAAAAACCCACCTTCAAGGATACAAAATCCTACTTAACTCTTATTAATCCTTCAGTATCTACGTAAAATTCTTCCTTTTCCATGAAGTCTTTCCTCTTTTTCCTTTTACCCTATACTAGGCAAAAAGAAAATAAATGTGTCTCTATCATTCAAACTGCTAATTTATTCTATTCTAGTGGCATAACTTTATGAAAACTCTTCTTTCAGGAATCCACATCGCCTATCCAAGGGTCACACGCACTTTCAGAACAGGGACTGTGCTTTATACTGCTCTCAACCTCTAGAAACATCTTACACAAGGCAACGCTAGCACACAGTAACTATTGGCGGTGGATGAACTGAATTCTAACAATCTTCCATGCCTTTCCAAATGGACCATTACCTCTGTTATGTCCCAATGGTGTGAAAACTGATCCAAGTCAGTGAGGTAAAGTAGCACGGGAGAAAGCTGCGTCTGGATGACATGGGGCACTCCTCAAAGGCTCTGAAGCCAAGTCAGTTCCTCTTTTGAAAACCCTAATTTGAGTATAAAGAAATCCAATTTAAAATAAATCACAAAGCAAGTAACATTCTTAAGTAATTTTTAAAAAATAGACATGTATCTTCAAGTTAAATTCTTCAAGCTAACAAGCTATTTTCTCTGAATTTCTGTACTTTATGTATTATTTTAAAAAATGAAATGCCAGCGATGTAGTAAAATTCATATAATTATGTACACAAAGATTTGACCTGAATCAAATGTGTAATACATCAAGAAACAATATTATATCCCTTAAACTGAGGGCTTTGCCACCTTTATACTTAAATAAGTGTGAAAGACATAATCATTCTAATTAATGTCAGGTTTAAAAAAGCAAATGAACAAGAAAAACAATATGCTCCTTCATACATATACCAAACTCTGTATTCTTACATAATAGCCTTTCAAGTGTCTTAAAACTATTACTAGAGCTAATTAATGAATATAGTAAAGTTGTAGGATATAAAATTAACACACAGAAATCCCTTGCATTCCTATACACTAACAATGAAAAAACAGAAAGAGAAATTAAGGAAACAATACCATTCACCATTGCAACAAAAAGAATAAAATACTTAGGAGTATATCTACCTAAAGAAACAAAAGACCTATACATAGAAAACTATAAAACACTGATGAAAGAAATCAAAGAGGACACAAACAGTTGGAGAAACATACCGTGTTCATGGATTGGAAGAATCAATATTGTCAAAATGGCTATTCTACCCAAAGCAATCTATAGATTCAATGCAATCCCTATCAAGCTACCAACGGTATTTTTCACAGAATTAGAACAAATAATTTCACAATTTGTATGGAAATACAAAAAACCTCGAATAGCCAAAGTAATCTTGAGAAAGAAGAATGGAACTGGAGGAATCAACCTGCCTGACTTCAGACTCTACTACAAAGCCACAGTCATCAAGACAGTATGGTACTGGCACAAAGACAGAAATATAGATCAATGGAACAGAATAGAAAGCCCAGAGATAAATCCACGAACCTATGGACAGCTTATCTTTGACAAAGGAGGCAAGGATATACAATGGAAAAAAGACAATCTCTTTAACAAGTGGTGCTGGGAAAACTGGTTAACCACTTGTAAAAGAATGAAACTAGAACACTTCCTAACACCATACACAAAAATAAACTCAAAATGGATTAAAGATCTAAATGTAAGACCAGAAACTATAAAACTCCTAGAGGAGAACATAGGCAAAACACTCTCCGACATAAATCACAGCAAGATCTTCTATGACCCACCTCCCAGAATATTGGAAATAAAAGCAAAAATAAACAAATGGGACTTAATGAAAATTAAAAGCTTTTGCACAACAAAGGAAACTATAAGTAAGGTGAAAAGACAGCCCTCAGATTGGGAGAAAATAATAACAAATGAGGAAACAGACAAAGGATTAATCTCAAAAATATACAAGCAACTCCTGAAGCTCAATTCCAGAAAAATAAACGACCCAATCAAAAAATGGGCCAAAGAACTAAACAGACATTTCTCCAAAGAAGACATACAGATGGCTAACAAACACATGAAAAGATGCTCAACATCACTCATCATCAGAGAAATGCAAATCAAAACCACAATGAGGTACCATTACACGCCAGTCAGGATGGCTGCTATCCAAAAGTCTACAAGCAATAAATGCTGGAGAGGGTGTGGAGAAAAGGGAACCCTCTTACACTGTTGGTGGGAATGCAAACTAGTACAGCCACTATGGAAAACAGTGTGGAGATTTCTTAAAAAACTGGAAATAGAACTGCCATATGACCCAGCAATACCACTTCTGGGCATACACACTGAGGAATCCAGATCTGAAAGAGACACGTGCACCCCAATGTTCATCGCAGCACTGTTTATAATAGCCAGGACATGGAAGCAACCTAGATGCCCATCAGCAGATGAATGGATAAGGAAGCTGTGGTACATATACACCATGGAATATTACTCAGCCGTTAAAAAGAATTCATTTGAATCAGTTCTAATGAGATGGATGAAACTGGAGCCCATTATACAGAGTGAAGTAAGTCAGAAAGATAAAGAACATTACAGTATACTAACACATATATACGGAATTTAGATAGATGGTGGCGATAACCCTATATGCAAAACAGAAAAAGAGACACAGAAATACAGAACAGACTTTTGAACTCTGGGGGAGAACGTGAGGGTGGGATGTTTTGAAAGAACAGCATGTATATTATCTATGGTGAAACGGACCACCAGCCCAGGTGGGATACATGAGTCAGGTGCTCGGGCCTGGTGCACTGGGAGGACCCTGAGGAGTCGGGTGGGGAGGGAGGTGGGAGGGGGGATCGGGATGGGGAATACATGTAACTATATGGCTGATTCATGTCAATGTATGACAAAACCCACTGAAATGTTGTAAAGTGATTGGCCTCCAACTAATAAAATAATATTAAAAAAAAAAAAAAAAAAAAAAAAAAAAAAAAAAAAAACTATTCCATCCCCCCTAAGTCTATTTCTTCAACAATTACTGTGTACTTCCTTCTACCTATTCCATATAATAAGATTTCTGATTCTCTTACCACCTCTATTACACCTAGTCTGACCTATACAAACAACTTGCCCAAGTCCCTCCTGAAAGACAGCTCTTAGAATGATCAGAATACGAGCACAATGTGGTCTGACCCTAGCTACCTGCTTTGATGTTTTCAGATCACTGTACTTCCATGAACATGCCCTAAAGAGCCATCATCTAGTTGGGAAGCCATATCACACTCCTGGCTGATTCCTAATGAGTTTCCTAAAACCACTAAACCCTTTGACAGGTACTACTAATTAAAACATAAAGCCCTCACATCCATCTCAAACGCATACATCCAAAACTATCAAACAAACATGTACAAGTCTACTTGTTACTTGTTTCTTTTATATAATATTTATCTTGCTACATTCAGCTCCTTATCAGAACTTTTCAAGCTATTTTTGGATTCTGACAACATATTTCAATAAGTCTCTTAATTTTAAGTCTTCAGAAAATTTCAAACACTGTCATCTTTATCATCCAGTTACAAAACAAAACTACCAAAGACAGTATGATCATTTAAAACAACAGTAATAATACTTACTAATCTAACACATCAAGACTCATTTTACTAATTTTTCTCTGACATCAATGGAAAGCAAAATATGGCTAATTAAAATGTGATGTTTTCCCTAACACACCGAACATGTTAAACATGCTTAAAATGGATATTCTGTTCCCCATCTTATTAAGCTATGCAGTGAGGTCCAAAACTTAGACCCAAACAGGTAAGACAGTAAATCTCAGGAGAATTTTCATACTAGGTTTTTTTCCTTTCCTTAACTTGGTGGATCAGGGCAGTTACCTGTAAGTGTTGAAAATAAGAAGCTGAAATAGTCCTCATTACTGATGTTTAACTGATCACTTCCATTCCATTCTTTCACTGAAGACTTCCATCCAGAAAATGATGATCTACAATAAACAATGGAGACCTAGTACTAGAAGTGACCAAATTGAAGACTCAGGAATAAAGCACAGAATATATGACTATTCTTTATGGAATACAAGTATAATTTAAGAGCTCAGTCAAAAATCCGTAGCATGTATCATCTTTACATGTAAGGGGGTTCAAGTATCGTAATATGGAAAACATAATTTCTAACATATGTTTATGTAAAGTTTCCTTGAAAAGCATAACCAGCCCACTTATATGGTACAACTGGAAAATTTTTCCACACCACTCAAAACTCAGTTTCAAGGAGCCAAGGTGAAGTTCTGCTTTTCAGTAGTAGGTTCAGCTGCTATGTATTTACTACCTCATCTTCATTAAAAAAAAAAAAAGTCTTACCTTGTTTATATGAATGAGCTAAGTTTAAACAAGCTCCTGCTTCCTACCTAAACCAAAGCATCTTAACTAGGTAAAGAATACTTCAATTTAAAGCCACTCTGCAATAACTATGCACTCTTATATTTTGCGAGGCTTTATAACTAGTCTACGTCACAATACTGCAGCTAAAGTATTGGTAGTGGACTTAAGGGAGTAGCTAAACATAAAGCAGCTTCTCATTAAATGAAGATTATCTGGTTCCTGCTATGAGATCAGTTTCCAGTGATACCTTTAAAAACTCTCCTCAAGGTAAGACTAAGAAGGAATACAGCAAATGTCAGCCATGAATACAGCAAAAAAACAAAAAGCTGAGAATAATCAGATCCAAAAAGCTATCTTTTTGGATAGCTTTTTGTGACAAATTTTTTTTTTTGGGACAAACTTTTATAATAGAAATCTGAATAAATGTCAAGACAAAATAAGGAGTTTCTAATTCAATGAGAAGCACTTTTTTTTTTTTAACCACTGAAACAACTGTATTTATTAACATTCTTAAAAGTTGGGGAGTTAAAAATAATGGCAACATTTTTCTGAATCACTTCTACTTAAAGGACTTCTCTTTGCTTAAAGGGCTATGGGAGAGAATATCACAAGGTAAGAGGTTATAAAAGTCAGAGATGCTCAATGGAAATGAGTACAAAATGGGTGATTAGAAAAGAAGCTAATATCCTCTTATACCCAGTGAACACTGTGCTGTCCAGTGGCTAAAAAGAGTAGCAAATCCATTTAAAAATCTAGTTTGGACAAAAGACAAGCAATGTATCACTCTGTCCTTAAAACTACAATGACCACACATACTGGCCACACCAGAACAGTTCTGAGACTAGAAGGGATGCTATATCAATTATGCTTGGACAACAGAAGCAAACCAGACCTGCTCCTGGCAGGCCAGCTCACATATTCACCCTGCTTCAAAACCAGGCTGAATTTCTCAGTAATTTCTCCCTTCTCTGGTATTTTTATCTAACAGCATAGACTACGTTTCCACATGCATGTCTCATGTTCCCCAAACCAGCTGTAAATGAACTAGGGGCAGAGAGGGCAAGAAGAGTAATGGTCAGCAGAACACCACAGGTAGATGGAGAGGAAAAACTCAAAAAACCTCTAAGTGAATAGTGAAAAAGGCAGGAACAGCAATTCTAAGTACAGTTTTTAAGACAAACTAAACACCAACAACTCTAAGGTGATGGGTTTTTCACACACTGAACAAACGGAGATGGTCTGGTGGTGACCTGCTCTCCGATGAACTTCCCCTGCTGGAGACAACAGTGTCAGAACGCTAACACCCAGAGTGAACTAGACCGCAGAGCCCAATTAATATAGCAGATGGGAATCAGAAATTATTGAAGGAATATTTCAGGAAAAGGAGCCTGCCAACAGTCCTTGGCACAGACGGAGCTGAGGAGTGGGATGCCTCAGGTGAACGGTGCAGGTGGGAGACAGTGAGAAAGCTAGCTGGTTTACCGTCACCATCAAGGACGGAGGGGAAAACCAAAGACGTGAAATAACCCAGGTGATGTCTAAGGAACGGTATTCCTTAGAAGAACATCATTCCTTAAGAATAACCGAACATTATTCTTCAATTCTAAATCTAGGAAAAGTGATGCAATGATAATACCACTGGCCTGGGAAAGTTGAAAAGGCCCCATCTTGTTTTAATTTTTAAAGAGATTAGTTTGAATAGGGACAATACATCTACAGAAAGAGAAGTCTACTAAGACTCTGTGCAAATGCTAAAAGGCAAAGTTTAACTTGGTACACTTTTAACTACATGACAACTTGCTTTTGATGATTATAAACTTCTATTACCATTACTTGTAAATTAATATTTTCTCAGTACTCACCACAAACCCACAAAAAAATGTAAAAAAAGACTTGTGAAAAAATCCTTGACCAAAGTTATTGAGCACAAGTCAATCGTAATTAATGCCAAAAAAGATACTAAATACAAGTTCTAAAGAGAATTAATTTTAAGAGGTGTTCAAAAGTCACTTTTAAATGAATGCCAAAACAGATCCTCCACAAGTTCTATCATGGGAAATGAGTGCCCTCTACTGGAAGTTAACAGTCATAAAACCACATAAGTTAAATTGTATTTCTTAAAGACCTGGCATTTAGTACTGAACTAGACAAAGAGGGGTTTCATATATAGACAACATATTGCAAACAGCTCTCTTTTGCTAAAAGGAAAAAGTAATTATCAGTTATGAAGCACAATTTGGGCGACAACATTCAAACATACGTCTTATCCTGGTACGAAGAGACTGGCAAACAAAGCTAAAGAAAGTCTACTAATAAAGCGAGCCACTCCTGTTTAATTGGGGCAGAGGGTCTGCACAAGAAGCCACAAAGAAGCTAGTTTTTAAATTTTTCAGCTACAGCCCAGATTCAACTCCTGCCTAAAACTGTATCAGACCCTGGCCTTGAGCCACAATCAGTAACAAATGGCTGAATATGAAAGTACTATGCCTGATACAAACATTACATTTTAAAGGATACTTTGAACACTAGCAACATGAAACATTATTAGTTTTAAGACCTTTGAGAGTAAAACACCACAGTCACATTCTGGAAAGTAGCTCCTTGAAAAATTAAACAGAAAATTAACATATGATTCAGCAATTCTACTTCTGGGTATACAGCCAAAAGAATTAAAAGGATTCAAACAGGTGTCTGCACACCAATGTTTATAGCTGCATTATTTGTAACAGCCAAAAGGCAGAACAACCGAGTATCCATTAACAGATGAATATATCAAAATCATGAAGACAAAATAGTGGTAAACAAGGGCTGGGAGAAGGGGAAATAATCAGTACAGAGTTTCAGTCTGCAACGATGACAGTGCTGGAGATGAATAGTGGTAGCAGTCGCACAACAGTGTGAATGTACTTAATGTCCCAAACAATTCTCACTGTATACCTAAAACTGGTTAAAATGGGAAGTTTTAGGTTATGTATATTTTGCCACACACACACACACCCACCCACCCACCCACAGATATTTTAATGATTCCCTGTCTGAGTCCGCAAGCTTTTATTTCACCACCTACATTGAACTGAGCTCCCTTCCAAAAAGAAAGACCTGTATTACAATTTCATAACACCAGAAGTTTTAAAACACAGCACTCTCATCCGTCACTGAATCCTTACTATGGCTACACACTTCTGATAATCTTAACCCTTGTTTCAATGCACCTACACAAATCACTGTATGTTTCTACCTGATGGTTCAGCGGTAAAGAATCCACCTGTGGTGTAGCAGAACAAGATTCAATCCCTGGGTCAGGAGGATCCCCTGGAAAAAGAAACAGCAACCCACTCCAGTATCCTTGCCTGGAAAATCCCATGGGCAGAGGCGCCTGGTGGACTACAGCCCATGGACTTAGTGACTGCAACCATGACAATGCAAACCGCTAAGCAAACCACCTGGAACAGTCTTGCCCCAGTGACCTTCCTCCTTCCCAGTATCATCAACAGTTTTAACTGCTGTTTTAAGAGCAAATGAAGGGAGGGGCGGCATTTTAAAAAGTCAGTTCATAAACTGCCAGTGACAGGGGAAGGGTGAGGGAGAAGATTATACACTTGAAATACAGCTCACTTTAGCAGGCTACCTCATGTGCAGTATCCCGATAAGCATGGCAGCCAAATTTGCACTGAGTCTTCCCATAATACAGCAGCAGCTTAACCGAGAAAGCAAGTCAGCAGGCAGACTGGGTAGAAAATACACAAGCTGGACCAAAAGCTGCTGAGACTCTGCTGACAGAACCACCACTGTGCCTTCTTGTGGATCTAGTGAGGCAGGAAGACAAGTTAAATTTTAAAAGATATACAAACAAGAATTAATAAAGCAGACTGACCATTTTCACTGTGCTATGTTGAATTCTAACATATCAACTACATGAAAAAAAAATATATATGTATGGCTTAAGGTACTGCCTAGAGTAAGACTAAATACAATCATTATTTAAAGATAACATTTAACACTCGATTTCATAATATTCAAATGTGTTATTTGAAATAATAACTGATGGAGTTAAAGGTATTAGAAACAAAGCAAAACAGTAAAAAAAAAAAAAAAAAAAAAAAAAACAAGCACTTTTGCCAAACAGGGACAATTATAATATCAACCTAATCCGGCCCCATCACTTCATGGCTAATAGATGGGGAAACAGTGGAAACAGTGGCTGACTTTATTTTTCTGGGCTCCAAAGTCACTGCAGATGGTGACTGCAGCCATGAAATTAAAAGATGCTTACTCCTTGGAAGGAAAGTTAGGACCAACTCAGATAGCATATTAAAAAGCAGAGACATTACTTTGTCAACAAAGGTCTGTCTAGTCAAGGCTATGGTTTTTCCAGTGGTCATGTATGGATGTGAGAGTTAGACTGTGAAGAAAGCTGAACGCAGAACAATTGATGCTTTTGAACTGTGGTGTTGGAGAAGACTCTTAAGAGTCCCTTGGACTGCAAGGAGATCCAACCTGTCCACCCTAAAGGAGATCAGTCCTGGGTGTTCATTGGAAGGACTGATGCTGAAGCTGAAACTCCAATACTTTGGCCACCTGATGCAAAGAGTTGACTCGTTGGAAAAGATCCCGATGCTGGGAAAGATTGAAGGCAGGAGCAGAAGGGGACAACAGAGGATGAGATGCTTGGATGGCATCACCGACTTCATGGACATGGGTTTAGTTGGGCTCCAGGAGTTGGTGATGGACAGGGAGGTCTGGCATGCTGCAGTTCATGGGGTTGCAAAGAGTTGGACACGACTGAGCAACTAAACTGAACTGAATTTAAAACCAAAGACTTATCTGAGTATACACACACACTCCTATATATAAGCAATACTGAAAAATACAGATTTTTAAATACCACACACAAAAGGTAGACACAAACCAACGTTTGTCATTTAATAAATGGGTAAATATAAAGTGGTGTATATTCAACAGTGGAATGTTACTCAGCATTAAAAAGAAATACAGTACTCGTATATGCTCGTAAATCCTAAGAACAGTATGCCAAGTGACGGAAGCCATACTGAGAAGATCCACATCACACAATGTCATCTGTGAGAAATGATGAAAACAGGCAAATACAGAGAGACAGAAATGGTGAGCAGTGGTTGTCAGGAGCTGAGGTAGGAAGAAATGAGGAAATAGGGATGGACTACTAATGGTAGAGTTTCTTTTTGAGGTGATAAAAATATTCTGGAATAAGATAATAGTGACTATCGCACAATCTTGGGAATATGATAAAAATTAATGAATTGCACAGTGTAAAATGGCCAATTTTATGGTATATAAACTGTGTCCTAATAATAAATACTAATTATACATATGCATATATGTATATTTTTATTGATATTTTTGCTAAAAGAATGAAAAGGTTTCAGGGGTGAGTGAAACGTTAATATATGAAAGCCGTACAAGATCTCAATAACGATTAAATAAGTAAAATTTGCCATCAAAGTTTCAAAAGAATTCTATAAAAATACCTGATCAGTTTTGAATTTGTGAATTTCGTGGCTTAAAAGATAATTTAAGATCTGAAGAGACATCTACAACCTTTAGTTTTCTTAAACTATTGTATTAAGTAATACTATTGAAAATGAATTTACTGTTTGATATTTTATTCATTTTACCATGGTACAATTAATGTATAATTTGAAGGAAAAGTAAAACCTAAAGATCTCCCCTTTGAAACATTGTTCTTAAGTCGGGGTAGACCGATTATTACATACACAGGTAAACAACACTCTTACCATAGATTCGGAGAGCAGTAACTTGTAAACTTTTGAGTAGCTCTTTATTTGCTCGGGCTGCAGCAGTATGGATAATGTCAACAAACTGTGTTGAAAGCTCAGGATTTCGGGAGCCGAGATGTGCAAGCTGCAGTGGTAAACCAGCCAACCAACGTGATAACACTTTACTACGGTATCTAAGGCCATCAAAGAAAAGGGAAATACACCACATTTATTTAAACATTTGAGAGCCTATAAGATGACTGGCATACTATATTCATCTATAGTATTCTCTAAGGTTTTACCCACTGTATTTTAAAAGTTTATGTAGTTTGGGGCACTATGTACATTGTAATTTTATCTTAAAAGACACAGGCTCTACTTAGCTTGTGAACTATTTACACTAATTTGTAATGACCGTTTTACTATATTAAGTCATTTATGCATTCAGTATAGGGTGCCCCCACATTAAGTGGCTTCAAACTTGGGTTATTTCCATTCTTGCACATACTTGCTCACTCTCTAATGTCTCATCTTGGACACGGCAATCACTTTTGCTGTCCCCCAAGAGTTCAGTGATTTACACACAACCTTTGGAGTCTACCAGACTTGAACTTAAGTCTCAGTCTGGCTGCCCTTTAACAGCATGACACTCACCAACTTATTTAACCTAAGCTTCCTTCTATAAGGCAGAAACCAACAGTACCTACATAAAAGTATGAGAATTACTGAAAAATTAAGAAAAGCACCTGACTCACAGTAAAGACTTGAATATGTTCTAACAACTACCTATGTATGCTGAGGTACCACAAATCCCGTTATCTTTCACCCAAACATCTCTTCCAGACTATCCCAAGTAAACCTCAAACTCACCACATCTAAGACTGATTCCTGAGTTCTACTCTTCGTGTTGTCTGCATCACCAGACAGCACCAAACCAAGCTGGACACTTTTGCTCTTTAAGATACCGCCATTTAAAAATTTATTGAAATATTTTTGACACCCAGTATTATGTTAGTTTCAGGTATGTATCACATAATAGTCTGACATCTGTACACATTGCAAATGGTCACCATACGTCTAGTAACCACCTGTCCTAATAAAAGTTACTGGTCATATTCTTTATGCTGTATATTATATCCCCATGACTTATTTACTTTATAACTCAGTTTGCACCTTTTAATCTCTTTCACCTATTGTACACCTCTCCTCTTCTACTGCCCTCATTCTTATACCATGTGTCCCAATATGTCACTAAGGGCCAGAGGTTAAACCTCCATAATTTTTATGGGAAGCAAAACAAAATTCTGAGGCTGCTACAGGTGGTTCCAATAATTGTCCTTTAGCTGTTAAGCAGACAAGTGAAAATATATGCTCAAAGAGACTTTTACCTTCTCAGTTATGTGTATAAAGGTTACTGAAACTATTATGTATGCCTTTTTATTTAAAAAAAAAATAATAAAACCAAAAAGGATAAAAAGAAGATTTTCTCCAAAGATTTAATCACCCTATCATCTTATTCATACAGATTACAAAGTAACCTGGTAAGAAAAAGAAAAGCAAAATAACAAAGGAACTGTACCGGATTCTGTAAGATCTCAGTTCTTCTTTTTGATAGCTTTTACTGAAAAACTTCAGTAACAAAGTCGGAACTGGAAGGAGAAGGCCTCTCTGCTGATACAATGTATAAACTGCCTTTATGAGAGACTCTGTAGCCTCTAAGAAACAAGAGAAAACAGCTGCATGTGAGTCAAAATGTTTCTTCACCAGCACCATAATTCTTCTAAAAAGCACAGAAGCACCTTGTTCCTATGAGGAAGCAGATTTTAGCCACAAACTGATGACTACCATCAAAATCCTACATCAATGGCCTAATAAAAAAGTCAAACCAATCGGAGATTACAGTACAAATTTTCCTAAGAGACAACAAACCTAGGAAAGGACAACAAATACCACAATACTAGAAAGGTGGATAAGCCAGGAACCAAACAGCAAAGTTCTGCTTGAATGAAAAGAATTAGTAAGTCACACTAAAAACTGACTTAATGCAACATAACTTCAAGTTACAAGAAAGGTAAAGAGATAAGGATCCACCAATTTCTAGTCAAACTAGATCAGAAAAGTATTTCTTTATCCTTAGGCTCAATGTCATTTCCTATTAATAAAACTTACCTTCTTTCACTCCAACTATGTAATCTAGTAGAAAACCTACCCATCAGCTTCAGAGTGGACCTACCCACCGAAAAGGGGGTGTTCTCAGCCATCAGCGTTTAAGCAGACATTCCTTCATGATTATGCTGGCTACCTTTTATGGCTCGAACGTAAATGACTATGAAATATTTGACAGGTATGAACTCAAAATTAGATGCTCAACATTAACAGTATGCGTAAGAGCCCCTCTCTTAAGTAAGGACAGAACATTGACACCCACCTCTGTCTGACTGCATCTGCATTAACCTCCAGGAGACACCAAGCAATCTGTTCAGCTGCTTACTGTTTAGCCTAGACCCATCTTCAAGGGTTTCTGTTACAAATTTCCTTATCCTTTCTATCCAACTGGAATCCTTCTGCAAAGTTGAGGCATTTGCCAGGGAGACCATGATATCAGACAGTGTTAAATTCAGTAAAAGGTGATCTACATTATTCGAGAGAATCGTGCAATGCTTGATGCTAAAAACAAAGACACACATAACTGTTAAGTGTTGTATCTACCATGCCTGTTTCACTTAAACACTTAACTATTCCTCCCAGAATGAACTGTCAAGAAGGTAAGTATATTAAAGCGACTGTAAGCAAACCATTCATTACAGAATCAGAGTTGTTAAGGCATAAATTAAGAATGCATACTGCTCAGTTCATTACCCAAGTTGCTATTCACACAAGAACTACAGGCCCTTGAAACATGGTGTGGTAATCCTAGATGTACTACAGGGATAAGAACACTTGAAAACTTCAACACACTTGAAGATTTTCGTTAAGCAGATATTTATATTAGGATGAAACTCACGACAGACCTTGATTCTGCTTCTAACTAATTTTGACTTGACAGAATCACTAATTTCTCCTGGCCACAATTTCCTTATATGTGAAACAGGAGACTGGTCTAGATAAGCCCAATTCTGAAACAATTTAATTTTATGACTCACATATTACAATCACTTTTTCTAACAGATTATCTTAAGAAAAACAAAATTTGCAACTTAGGATAAAAACCACTAGATATATAAACACTATATAAACACAGTGTAGATTTCAGGCTACACTGCATTCAACAGCAGAGCCTATTTATTCTCATGTTCAGAAACATGTAAAGTTGATTAAACTAAAAAAATACCTGAAACTAATTTATTTTAAAAGAAAGTTAACCCTGGATTAGGCATGACAAAGGACACAGTCGTAAGGAACCACAAATACAAGGGGAGGGAAATTTTTAATATTTGGTGTTATTAGGGTATCAAATGTAGGGTTAGGAATGACAAATGGGACCAGATCACAAAGAGTTGAAAACTAAGGACACTAAAATCAATTCTGCAAGCACAGGAGTAACATAGTTGAAAAGTTCTTTCATTTCTGCTGATGAAAAAGAAAATATCAGTTACAAGACTCTAAACAAAGAAGTAGTTGTATGTCTACTTGAGCAATACAGGCAAGACGTGACAAGCTCAAGAAACAATGCTGGTACAGACTAGGAGAAAGGGGGATGTATAGCAAGAATAAAAATTAGCTGGATTTGAAGTCTGCTTAAATGCATACATGTATGTGAGCTTTTAGCTGAGCTGGTAAAGAATCCGCCTGCAATGCTGGAGACCCCAGTTCGATTCCTGGGTTGGAAAGATCCTCTGGAGAAGGGGTAGGCCACCCACTTCAGTATTCTTGGGTTTCCCTGGTGCCTCAGTTGGTAAAGAATATGGCCGCATTGTGAGAGCCCTGGGTTCCATCCCTGGGTTGGGAAGATCCCCTGGAGAAGGGCATGGCAACTCACTCCAGTATTCTTGCCTGGAGAATCACCATAGACAGAGGAACCTGGTGGCCTACAGTCATGGTGTCGCAGAGAGTCGGGACCTGGCTGAGTGAGTGAGTAAGCACAGCACAGCCCAGCAAAAAACTGGGAATTCTATCACGGAGAGAGAATGAATGAAAACTGGGACAGATGAGTAGCAATCTATACTACAAACCCAAAACTACTGGTAGGTTCTTTGCCCAACTGTTCAGTGCCCAAAACCAAGGCACATTTTATACTAACCAGACCACACAAAAACTCAACTGCATCATTTATTCACCACAGGTAGAGCTTTTGAAGATCTACTTACCTATTACTGTCTGGAAGGTGTCAACAGACATTCAAAAGTTGGGAGAATTCATCCCGCTCCTCCAAGAATTTACACAAAATTTTAAAGTCTAAATACACTGACCACCAATTCTATGAGGGAGACAGGAAACTGGGGAAACTCATTTTCAGCAATGATAGAGGAGGAAATTAGAACTGATTCCCGTCCTGAAAATAACTTTAAAAGCTGGATGAAATAGTTTTTAACAACTCAAAAGCATTCAAGAGGTAACAAGGTGATGAACAATTGCTGGGTCCCCAAAATAAAGCAAGATCACAGTACTCAGGTTCCAAGGGCTGTGGAACCAAATACCCAATTCCAACGAAAAGCCTGGAAAACGGAACTAACCTTTCAGAGACCTCACAGGGAAAAGTCAAACTCCAGAGCCAGACAAACATGGGGACTCTGGTATATTATCCCTACTTCAAGCTGAACCTGTAAGGGCTCCCTGCCAGAGTAACGGTGAACTGGAAGTAAAAAGAGCTCTTACATAAAACAATCCCAGTTATACATCATCTCAGTAGTTAACGCAACAATTTTTCCCAACTAGATCTATAGATTCAACACAATTCCAATCAAAACCCCAGCCAGTTACTTTATAGTTATCAACAAAATGATTTCTGAAGTTTACACACAAAGGCAAGCACTAGACTACCCAACACAAGACCAAAGCGGAACAATGTTGGAGGACTCACACCACTCGATTTCAAGGCTTACTGTACTACAGTAATCAAGACAGCACAGAACTGGTGAACGAACAGACAAACATAGGTCAGTGGAAGAGCCCCAAGACAGGCCTACAAGTACAGTCAACTGATGATTTCAGACAAAGGAGCCGAAGCAATCCAAAAGAGAAACAAGAGTCTTTTTCTGCAAACAATGCTGGAATAACTGGACAGAAACTCTAGAACTGAAAAATAAAAATAAAACAAATTCAACAAATGTATGTTTGAATGAGACAAAGAGAAACAAAAAATTCAGTAAGTGGGTCTTATATACAATCAATTAGTCTTTAAAGGGAAGGAGAAAAATGGCATTAATATTTTAAAGATGAGAATTTTTCAGATGTGTTTAGACACTTCAATCAAGATCTCAGATTTAAGAAGCTCACTGAATTCCAAGGAAAATCAATAAAAAAGAAAACCACACCTGGATACATCATTGTCAAACAGCAGAAAATAAAAGACAAGGAGCAAAGTCTTATGGGGGAGGTAGGGGGGGTGGGGAGGGAAGTAACTTTTATAAAGTAGCAACAGTTCAGACTCATAGCTGACTTCCTAACAGCAGTGGGAACCAACAGAGCGAAGCGTTGCAATCAGTACGGTCAGTACGCTCAAACAAGAAAACTGCCAAGCTCAAGCACTGTGCTCTGTTAAAACAGTCCTTGGAAATAAAGGAGAATACATATATTCTCCTTCATTTTATATATATATATATATATATATATATATATATATATATATGTATTTGTGTGTGTGTGTGTAAATCCTCTAGCAGCTTCTAAATAAGCCTAATGAAGAGAGATGAAAAAAATGAAGAGCAAAAAAATAGAATATACAGATAAAACTCAGATGGTGGATACAAGTTCTCCAAAAATATTAATTTTTGCTTGAAAGTTCAAATTTTATCTCTAGCACAGACACTCTTTTCCTGAAACTGATAGGCTTATTTTTTTCATTTCTGAGAAAATATCTACAAATACCCAAGTCTGAATAAGCATAGTTAGTCATTTAAATTAAAATCATGTCCATTGCAGAAAATACAAACAGAATGACAAGTGCATTTCCTCGAGACAACCATCATTCTTTGGCATGCAGCCAAAATACTTCAGGCACACTTTCCATTTCACCACACAGAATATTAAAATTACGTGTTTTCAAGGATTGTGACTTAATAAGATTAGTAATTTTTTACTTAATTAAGAACAATTTTAAGTGAAACTGGCATGTTCTTTTAAACTGTGAATGCATAGTGGTGAAGAATACTGTTAACCCTCCATACCGTTCTGCCTCCACATATTCAACCAACTGCAGATGGTGTCTCATGTGTATGGATTGTGGCTTTCTGAATCCATAGATGCAGAATGTGTATTTGGAGGGCAACTTGCTTCTGGATCAGTGAAAATACCACGTATGACACTATGTCTTTACACAAAACTCAGACTGTACAACAAGAAGAGTGACCCCTCACATAAACCAAGGACTCCAGTGTAAATGATGTATCACTGAGGTTTGTATTTTACAACAGATACACAACTCTGGTGTGGGACGCTGACGTGAGGGAGGCTGTGCATCCATGGGGGTAGGAGTAGTGTATGAGGACTCCGTACTTTCTGTTCAATTTTAATACGAATCTAAAATTGCTCTAAAAAATGAACTCCATTCAAAAAAAAAAAAAAAGGAATGAAATGCTAGTAGTGCCACAACATGAATAAACCTTAAAGATATCATGCTAAGTGAAGTTAAGCCAGACATAAAACAGTGTTTTCAGTTTCTACTGATACATGGTACCAGAACAGTCAAATTAATAAAGGGGAAAAATGCAATAGCGGTTCCCAGTACCTGGAGGGAGAAGAGCATAGGAAGCTGTTATTTAATGTGTACCGAGTTTCAGACTGGTAACATGAAAAATGTGAAATGTACTTAATGCCACCAATCAGTACACTTTAAAAATGGTTAAAATGCTAATTTTTATGCTATGGACATCTTACCACAATGAAAATAATATCTTTTGTAACTCCACAGTTCAACCCAAGATTAAAAAAAATCTAGACATCAGGTCAAAATTGAAGACCACCAGCTTAGGCCACATTGGCTCCTCTAACTTGAATCTGTGAATTTAATAGATAGGCTCCAAAGGCTATCTGAGAAATATTCAACACGCTTCCTTATGGAAGTTCAAGAGCAGCCTGCGGACCCTCAAAACAAATCACTAGGGAAATTTATGGTAATACTGTCAATCCACTTTTGTTAAAAATGCCACAATTTCACCACCTCAGTGTCTTCATCGTTAACTCCTTTTTCACCTTCTATATCTTAGCACAAATCACTACCTAGGCAGGCAGCCCTCCCTAGGACCTATGCCCCCCATGAAAGAGCAGGACAAGCTCCCTACTATACTGATATACTTTTATTACCCTACATTCTTTTTCCTAAGTGCCTTCAAAATATTAAGTGCCCAATAAAGTGAATAATGACAGTACACCCATATGCTCTTGAGTAGTTTACTTACATTTAATGGTCTACCAAATTCCAAACATCCTTTTATTTAATCTCATTTTGATGAAAATTACACCTGAAACCTCTTCCTTGACAACATAAAAATCACATGTAATTATATTCACGCATTGAAGGATATTCTCAACCTTATCCATGGACCTGATTAAAAACTTCTGTGTTAATAAGAAAACTGTATCTGGAGCAAGTAACAACTTACTTGCTCAAGAAAGTATCTCCATATTTGATTCTCTGTCACCTCCAACTCCAGAAACTCTAAATTAATGGTCCTAAAACATGGTTTTGATCCAACCAATAATAGTCTTCAATGCCTAAAGGATCAAGGATGAAAGAGAAATGAGAGTCAGAGACAAAAAATGACTTTCAGCATTAAAGTTAGTCATCAGTAGAAACCAATTTGATCCAGGTCTGTCCCATGTCCTCCATTATGCAATTTTATAGCTTTCTCATACCCTATAATATCTCCTTCCATTACTGCAATCATCCCTCACTTCACTTCTGCCTGCTAAAATCACATTCACATTAAAACACTACTCTCCAACACTGCCTTGTCTGTTTATCCTAACAAGGATCTGTCTTCTCCTATTAATTCCTATAGCATTTCTTGACTATAAAGTTCTAATGACACTTAAATATGCCTTGTGTGAAAGATGTAGATTCATTTTTCTTCCTGCAAGTTATTGAGCTTTTGTTTCTCAGCCTTAAAACTACCCTTCCACGCTCTTACTTTGTGATCCTGGAGGTGAGTCACATTTTCTCCTTTACAGTTTGCTTCTTGTTAGGCTCTGCCAATAAAGTGCTTGTTTTTGTTTAGTCACTAAGCTGTGTCAGACTCTTCAGCAACCCCGTGGACTACAGCCCGCCAGGCTCCTCTTTCCATGGGACATTCTAGGCAAGAATACTGGAATGGGTAGTCATTTCCTTCTCCAGCAGATCTTACCAACCCAGGGATTGAAATCTGTCCCTGCACTGGCAGGAGGGCTCTCCACCACTGAGCCACCTGGAAGTCAAGGGGTACTTGAGACCAGAAAGCTGGAGGAGGAAAATGCGGCACTTTCTGTTTGCTTCCTAGTCCTATTTTTTGCTTCCTTTTGCCACCAGTGCAACCCAACCACTCTTCAGGCCAGCAGCAGTTCATTCTAGCAGCCAGAGTTGGTTCCAGTCTGTATCTTCCTGACACAGAACCAGTATCACCGTGCCCCTAGAACACCAGCGCCAGCCAGCAGAACCCTCTTCGCTGAGCCCTGTACCCTTACCCCACTGGGCCCCTCTCCTGATCCCAAAGACATTAGTCCCAGCTGAGTGCAAACCCCTTCCTCGAGGCCTGAGTTTGGGCTGCAGCCTTTCTTTCCAGCCACTTGCCCTCTTCTCTTTGCTCTCCGGTCAGGAGGCAGTGGTGGCTTCCGACAAGACCTTGCTGTTCCCTTTTGTCTTTCCACTATTAAGTGGAAATGCCTAGTTAACAACCGGTTGTATTAAATTCTCTGTGAAAATCACTGGTATGATTTCCATCTCATGACTAGAGTCTGACACACATTTTTATCAATTTTAAGATTTTGTATTGATTTTTGCAATTTATGAATCACTTAAGAGATCAAAGAATATACCTTAGGGCATCTAATTATCTGTCATAATAATTTACTTACAGTGAGAGACCAAAAAACTTCAGTGAATGAAGTTTCTCTGCCTACAACATACTTATCACTTCTGAGCATATCCTCTGAACTCTGCCCAAAGAGCCTCACTGATTCTCCAAGTAGTTTCTTCCTTTTGATAAGTTTAAGAACCTTCTGACAAAGACTTTAAAATCTGTTCAAGCGTTTGCTCATTTGGGGAATTGCACCTTGAGTATCTGTATCTGCTTGTCAAGTTTTATTTGGTAATTTGTTTTTACGTTTATCTGCTCTTACTTCAGGTAAACATTTCAAATAACTTCCAGGCTTACACTTTTCCAGTGAAACTTCATCCATAATTTGTTCTTTTCACTTATTTTAAAAAAGAGAACTGCTTTTCTTCAATTATCCCTCTTCCATCAGGATACTGATAACAGTTACATTACGCTTCCTTGTGTATATAAATGAGAGCAGAAACTAGTGATGTTATGCTCTCAAAGACTCAGTAATTACACAGTGCCTCTCACAAACAAACTATCCACTCTAAGCAAATTTTTATTAAATTCTTATCTATACAATTTGATAACTGACACTCATTTAGCACAAAACATTCACTTCACAGATTAAAAATAAAAATAAAAACTAAGTAAAATTGGAAGTCCAGGGCTTAAAGTGACTTGTTTAAGATCAGATACTACAGCTTTTATCTTTACGTCACAGTCTAGATAACAACTACTTGCAGTGTACAAAGTTCAGTGTGAGACTGTTTTCTGAAAATGTCAGGTTAAACAGTGGATGAGAATGGCAATATCTTTTATTTGTCCCTTTCCTTTTTTTGCTTGGTTATTTCTTTTAAGGCATATGGAAAATTACTCCTAAAATGGTGTTTGAAATCAGTAAGGTAATTCTTTCAAAGCCATGACTCCTAGTAAAATAAGCACAGATTAGAAAATCTGTAAGAAACAATAACTTAAAATAGCAAAGAAGACTTTAAGCAGAAACTTAACAACTTGTCAATATTCACTTACAAATTTACCCTTATAACACACCTTTTGCTAATGATATAATATGTAAATAAATCTTAAAATCTGAATAAACTGTTAGGCCATCCAACTTTCACCCACAGTTCTTTTTGGTGCTTTCATTTTTACATGCATTTCATCTACTTAAAATGAGAAAAAAAGGGAGAAAGTAAAATTTAATAAAATTCTGATTTTGAACTACTAATGCAATATTTATAAAGTATACAAGAAAATCTTCTACTTAGTGTTCCATTTAAGAGTAACTATATTCTCTAGAAATTCTATTGCTCATTAAAGACATTTAATACCTTCACAAATCAATGTGTTTGTCTAAATTCTTCAGCAGTATTCTTCAATGTATCATGTTCTCCTACCTGAAACACTGATTCCCTACTATCCAGAGGACCAATCATTCCAGTCTGCCAGTGGCTGAGGGGTTGCTTGGGATATGGGACATGAGACACTACAATAGCTAGCTCCAGCTCTAGCAAACCTGGAGGCCAAACTCAGACCATAAATCAACAGCTAGCTATTGCAGCATATCTCCTTAGTTACCTTCACTGGGTTTTCCTCTTTTTCTTAACCTAAAAATGTGTCCTTGACAACCTCTGGACTTCTACTAGGTATCTTAAACTTAACATGAATAAACTGAACTCTCCTATGGGCAGTCACATCATCATCTGGACCACAGTACAGGCATCACCCCTGCTCCTCTTTCCTTAACTACATACACCAGCATTCCTGCTGGTTTCACCAGAATCTGGCTGCTTCTCATCACTTCAACCACCACCTGCCGTTCGACTCCAAGCCACCATCACCTCTCACTTAAGACTGCTGTCTCAGGCTCCCAAAGGCCCTCATGCTTTTCCTCTTGCCCCCCTAAACTTAACTCTCTACACGGCAGCCAGGGTGATCTTTTAAAACACAAATCCTACTTCACAATATTACAGGGAAGGATAAAGGAGATAATATATATAAAGGAAGGACAGGTCATCCATGGGATCAATGATCTCAGTTGGGCCCATTTTGCTAGAGTTGGAGAATGAGGGCATGGGGGTTTTTAACTGTTTTATTTGTAAATCTGGCATATTAAAGTTAAATAAACATAATTTAGATCATGCCACTCCTCTGCTCAAAACCCTCCAATGTCTTTTCACCACACTCAGGTTAAAATTCTAAGTCTTTACCACAGACCACAAGGTACCACATGATGTGGCTACTGTCCGTCATGTCCCCCCTCATCACCCACCATTCTCCCAGGACCTCACTTGCACATGCCTTGCTGCCATTCCTCAAGTATGTCCAATCTGTTCTCACTTCAGGGTTTTGCACTTGCTGTTCCCTGTGCCTAGAAGGGTCTTCCTACAGGTCTTCACAAGACTTGCTCCTTCTCTTCATTCACTGACATGCAAATATTAAGAAGGCATTTCCTGACCACCTAGTTAACAGGTACCTCCCCACACACTGTTTCATTACATCTTCTCTCTTAGCCACTTTCATCTTTCTTCCTAATGATGACATGATGGACATCAGCTATTTGTTTGCCATCTCTCAACCCCACCAGGAGCTAAGTGTTTGCCTTGTCAGTCATGTTTATCTCTGTATTCCCAGAGTCTAGACAGAACCTAACTCACTGCAAAGCAGCACTATTCAAAAGACCTTTCTGCAGTGACAGAGCCATTTTGTTCTTGTATTTGTGCTGTCCAATACAGTAGCCACTGCCACCTGAAGCTACTAAGCATCTAAAATGTGACTACTGTTTACTGAGGAACTGAATTTTAATTAAACAGCCAAATTTATAGGTGCTCAATTAACCTTTGCATCTAACTCTTTCTCAAAAATTCTGATCTTCATGGTAAAAACAAAACAATAAGGAAACATTTACACTGAACGCAGCAAGCATTAAAATACAAAGCTAGGACACAACAAAATCTCCATAGTGTATAAAATTATACTACTGACCTAAAGTTAATAATACAGGACTCCAAAAACTGAAGTTAATTAAAAAGTTAACATTACATTGTATTTTAAAACACTGTGTGTTTTAAAAATATTAAATACAGTATACTTGAAATTAAGGATCCTAAGGATACAAAGAGTGTATTACAAATAAACCACCTCAGTCAGGATCTGAGTACTCAACCACTGAAAATAAGATTTAATATTAACTTGAGATTTCCTTCCAAAGATGAAAGATTTCAAATTCCTAAAAAGCTTTACAATAAAAAATACTTGGGCAAAAATGAAACTTCTCAATTATGCAGCAAATACAAACACACTATATGTGTTTAACAAAACTTAAAAAGTAAGCAGTCAGTTACCCTAAGGTTGCACCCTAATACAGATGCCAATTTATCAACAGAAAACCTACACATTTTGAGAGAAAAGAGCTACAATTCAGCCTGTGGTGCATAATTAGAATTTAAGACCAAGAAATGCCATTTCATTCCTCCTAAAGTTTGAACTTTGACCACTCAATACTTTAAGTACTAAGCTATAACTAAGGTGAATGAGAAAGTGGAACTGACAGCAGGAATGGTAATGAAAAATAAACTAACAGACATTTTAATGTAATCTGGTGTAACATACATATTTATACTTTGTCTGCAAAGTAATAGATTTACCTTATTCAGTTATTATAGTTCAAATCTGCCGTGGTAAATTAGAGAACTCTGCCAATGGATGCTTTTAAATACTATTTCAGTTTGAATTTGCACCATACCTGCAACTACAGCTTACCTACAGTAAAGGTTAACTTTAAGAAATATTTTCCGATTTATATCCTTTATCAAGAAAATAGAGAGAGACTGAGTAACTCTCTTAGTAAATGTCACATTGCACTTGAAAAGATGTGGGTTATTTTCAAATATCTTTTTATGTTGGTTTCTAACGTAATTCCACTGTGATAAGAGAACAGACCCTGTGTGATTTCAATACCTTTAAGACCATGAAATTTTTGCACGTTGTTTTATGTCCTTGGATAAGTTCCAGAGTCTCCCAATTTACAGTCTATGGGAACTTGAATAGAATTTGTGTCCTACTGTTGTGTAAAAATTGTATAAATCTTAATTATATTGAATTGGTTCATAGTGTTTTTCAGGTCTAGTATATCATTCTATTTCTCTACATATTCATTCTATTAATTTTTGAGAGTTTGATACTAAAACTCCAACTAAAAATCTTAATTTATCTCCTTAAAAAATAATTGTAATATACAGTGTATTTTCCAAGTCTCCTGTAAATGTGTTATCATACTTTCAGAATTTAAAAAATTGAAATAAAAAAACTACTATGTATGAAGTAAATAAACCCCAAGGATGTATTGTACAGCACAGAAAAAATAGTCATTATTTCATAATAAAATGGAGTATAATCTGTAAAAATACTGATTCACTGTATTGTATAACTGTAACAAATGTAACATTATAAATCGGCTATGTGCTCATGCATACTCAGTCTCTTCCATCGCGTCTGACTCTTTGCCACCCTATGGACTACAGAACACCAGCTCTTCTTTCCATGGGACTCTCCAGGCAAGAATACTGGAGTGGGTTGCCCTGCCCTCCTCCAGGGGATCTTCCCGACCCAGGGATTGAACCCAAGCCTCCCGTGTCTCCTGCATTGTAGGCGGATTCTTTACTGCTGAACCACCAGGGGAGTAAATCAACTATATTTCAATATAAATACCCTCCTCAAAAGAGAGACTGAGTAGGAAGATAAAGATCAGAGAATCTTAAGTGATACATCAGCCAAGAACCCTGATTTAAACAAAGAAGCTCAATTATATATTATGGCAATCAAGGAAATATGAACACTAGATCTTTGATAATATTAAGGAATCGTGGATAATGATAAAGGAATTTAAATTATTTTTTTAAAAGACTCACTGCCTTTTAAGAAAACATGCTGAAACATTTATGGATGAAATGATGGTATAAGATGATTTGCTTTGCTTTGCTTTAGGATTTGCTTCAACCATCTGTATGAAGGGTTGGGGGGTGAGGTGGGTCGAGCAGAAATAGAAAAAGCTTGTCCTTGAGCTGAAAACTTGGAGCTGGAGGATAAGAGAATATGGAGATTTGTGTTCTATTTTTTGTGTGTGAAATTTTCTACACTATAATCTTTAAAAAAAGAAAAAAAGAAAAAACTAGTAGAGCCATTTTTTTTTTAAATGCAAGTAGGTCATAAGAGAGTAAGAAGATTTCCAATAATGAATTAACAACCTGCAAATAGCTATATATTATGGTTATCCTACTGGAAATTTTAATATAAATAAATTCACTTATTTGGGAAAGTTTCTTTCAGGTTATATGTTGTATTTGGAAAATATAACAGCCATACCCAGGGGCAAGTGACAAGACTCATCTGCACACCTGGGTCTTCACTGCCAGTGCCTGTGACACTTGACTATTTTACCATTTCCACGTTACCATTCTCAGAATATAAGGCAAATCTTGCCTGAATCACTGTCACTGACCCGAGAGGGTCCTAGCCCAGAGTCTTAAAGAAGGTCTTCCTCCAGAAATTAGACACGGTCCTTGTGTAGTTCTGTCCTCTAGAATCTTTCTCCCAAGTAACATAAGAACAAGAGGAGAAAGGCAGAGATGATCTGGATTTCTTGAGCCATCTGGGTGGATCAAGTTTTTTATTTCTTTCCTCTGCACAAAGTCCCTCACCTGTGACAAGCTTCAGCATTAGGTCCTGGTGACACAGTCCCCTGCGGGGGGAGATAGAGAAGTAAGGAGACAGGTAGTAGTAAGTAGCTTCTTAATCTGACTAAGATCAATTTAATTTGAAAGAGGAAGTAGCTTTACAGCAATCCTTTTTCTCATCATTGCCAGATTACCTCATTGCTTTAAAAGAAAATGAATTCCTCCATCTCAAGTGTTTGGCAAACAATAGTCAGCAGATTTGTGTAAAAAAAAAAGTATACATAGTCAATTAGGGGTCGATTACAAATTTCTATTTGGGGAGTCTCCAAATTGGGAACCTGAGAGTAGAGTAGAAAAAAGATTTTTCCCTTTGAATACTTCATGCTTTTAAAATTTTGAGCCATGTGAATGTATTGCTTTATGTAATTAATTAGTTAACTTATTAAAAATAAAGATTAAATAAATAAATAAAAATAAAGATAAAAATGGAGATCATAATGCCTAAAAAGAGATTAAGATCACAGGGCCATTTGCTTCTAATGTAAAAATTAATACAAATCACTCTGTTAAGAATCAAAAGGCTATTATAATTAAATGACACATAATATCAGATTTTCTTTTGCAAAATAGGCCCTTATGGGCAAAGTTGGTGAATTCTGAATAAAATCTCTAAGTTAGATAACAGTATTGTATCAATATTAATTTCCTGACTTTAATAATAGTACTGTGGTCATATAAAAGTTTTTTTAAGAAACACACTTCAAAACATTAGGGGTAAAGTGGTGTCATATCTGCAACTTTCTCTGAAAGAGTGGGGATGAGATATATAGAGAAAGACAGAGAGAAAATAATAATAATAAAGTAGACTCGATAAAATGTTGATATTTACTGGCAAAGAGGGGGAGCGCCTGGAACTCTCATACACTAATGGCAGAAGTAAAAAATTATGACTATTTTTGAGACCAGGCAATGCTTTAATAATGTTAAACATAGACTTATCATATGGCCTAGCAATTACAGTCCTAGGTATTTACCCTAGAGAAATTAAAACATAGAGATCCAAAACATGTGTCTAAGAATGTTCATATCAACTTTATTCATAATAGCCCAAAGTGCAAACAATCTCCATCTTCATCAATAGGAGAGTGAATCACATTCATCAATAGGAGATGAATAAATAAATATTTATCAACAGGAGAGTGAATAAACAAATGTATTCTCACACAAATGTTTGACAAACATTATTTTCACAAACAAATGTATCCACCTGCAAAGTGGGAGACCTGGGTTCCATCTGATCCCTGGGTTGGGAAGATTCCCTCGAGAAGGGGAAGGCTACTCACTCCAGCATTCTGGCCTGAAGAATTCCACAGGCTGTATACACATGAGGTGACAAAGGGTCAGATATGACTGAGTAAGTTTCACTTCACTTCATTCACACACCAGACACTGGGACATGATTCCCATGGGTCCCTTGTGTTTCCACATGTCTTATGAATAGAGGTGCTGACAGTTTTGCTCCAGACAATCTTCTTTAAAAAAAAAAAAAACACTTGCACAGTAGATACCCTTGGAAAATATAATTTCTCCATCTGGAGCAGAAGGCAAATTTTTTGGAGTCCAGTATGATGAAGATAATGTCTCCTTCCAGGAACAAAGGTTGGGCAGATTTTCTTGAAGTCTCTTATTAAAGATTGAGGTTTTCTAAGCTTAGGGTTCCTCAGCTATGACTCAAGATTTACTATGTGTGGACATTTAGGTTGTTTTTACCTGTATAAGTTTATTGAGGCATAACTTACATGCAAAAAAATCATATTTGATCTGGTACAAGCATGAATCCGAGGCAGCCTAACTTTTTAGCTTGCAAACAGGATAAAATCTCAGATTCTTCACAGTCCTTGCCAGTGGAATGCTGCCCAGCAACAAAAAGGAAAGAATCACTGAGACACACAGCAGTACAGATGAGTCTTGCAAACATTATGCTGCGTGAAAAAGCTGAGCCCGAATCAAGTATGACACTGTCTAATTTTATTTACTGAAAATTCTCCATCGAGCAGAATAAATCTGTATTAATAGAAATCACAATGGCAGTTGCCTGAGACAGGGAGTTTGGGGCATGTTGACAGAGGTAAAGGATGAAGGATTTTCCCAAGAGTCCAGTGGTTAAGAATTATCCTTGCAGTGCATGGGACACGGGTTCCGGGAACCAAGGTTCTGCGTGCTGCAGCACAGCTAAGGCCACGCGCTGCGGATACTAGGTGAGGAGGAGCCCCACAATGCGACTAAGGCCCGGTGCAGGCAAATAACCAAGTCTTTAAAAGGAGGTGAGGGGGAAGCTTTCTAGCGTGGTGGGAGTGGTGGAACTATTTTGTATCTTTGTTGTGTTTGCATGGATATATACATCTTTCAAAGTGCATCAAACAGTGTGCCCTAAAATGTATAATTTTGTTATATGTGAATTACGCCTCAGTAAAATTACATAGAAATAGTCTAAATATTTATCAACATGTGAACAGATATGCAAAATATGGTATATACATAAAATGGAATATTATTCAGCCTTGAAAAGGAATGAAATTCTGAAACATGCTAGAACATGGGTGTTCCTTGAAATCATTACACTACGTGAGAGAAGTCAGACATGAGAAGACAGTTACTGTGTGATTCCACTTCTTTGAGCTGCCTGGAATAGACAAATTCATAGACAGAAAGTAGAGCAGTGGTTATCCAGGGCTGTGGAGTTGTGGTCTAGTGGGTACAAGGTTTCAGTTTGGAAGGATGAAATAATTCTGGAGATGGAGGTGATGGTGTTGTTCAACAGTGTGAACACACTTAATGCCACTTAACTGGACACTCAAAATGTTTAAAATGATAAATGTTATATCTAGTACATTTATATGTATTACAGTAGTGGTGTGAAAAAAAATAATCTCTCTCTCCAGTGGTGTGCTGCAAAATGTATAACAACCAGCTATGAGAGGGAAGCATATTGGTAGTATTCACTTTGATAGAAACACTCCCACAGTGATCCAGTTCAAGCAACAGTGTGATATCACTGAATGTAGAGTTTGGAAAAGATACAAACAACTGACTTTACAAAGTCAATAGGAGTTGGCTCAAAGACACTACTGTCTCTATCCAACCAACCGATTGTTAGTACACAGCAAATCCAGCAAAGAAAACACAACATAAAAGTTATAAAGAAAAAGGGAAAAAAATCACCCCACCACTACTTATAGGCAGTTGTCTGTATGCCAGCCAGGGAGGTCGATGGTTATTTGTGGGCTGATAACATACAGGAACAACAAAGTGCCAGTTCACTGATCCTGCAGGCTGGAAGGCATCAATTCTGGTTGGTTGGTACCCATTGCCACATCAGTTATTAAATCTTGTGGCTCTTATTCCTGGTGGTGACATCCAGAAAAGGAAAACTGTGGGACCTTCTTGAATCATGTAAGTTTAGCTACCAGTAGGTAACCCTTTAAAATTTTTATCGATCTTTACTGTCATCATATTCCCTTTGTTTTGGCACAAAATGGCTGCAAAAGTACAGGAGATACAAAATTTTGAAGCCATTTCCAGAAGATTTAGGCTGATTCTCGGTGCCAGTGACTCTCAGATAGGGTGTGCATGTAATTACTTGGAGTAATCTTCATTTTGAAAGAACTACAGGTGATTCTAATGCAGTTGGTTCACAGAACACATTTGGCAACATGGTTCGATGAGGTAGCTCTTTCCCTTCTCCCCTTTCATAATTTCACACCACAACCACATTGCTCTAAGATGCAAATTAGGGTAACTGATGTTATAAAACATGTCCCAATGTGTGTATAACAATGTCTGAAATGATTTTAAGAATATTCAGTATAGAAAAGGTGACATAAAATTGTGCTAATTCATTTTACTGTCATTGGTGAAACAAGTGTTATTCAAGCCTTTTGATGTGGCAGAAATATTTTAAGACAACCCCTTCTATTCTTTGAGCAGGAAATAAAATCTAGCAAACTGTGTAGCCAGTAACCTTAGGGATGGTACTTGAGGCTTGATCTCTAAAAGATGTTGAGTCCAAAAGTTGAACCTAAATCTGCCTGTATTGTTCTGCCTTGAGTGAATCTTTCATGCAGGCTGTGATCAGTGCATTTAAAAGAGCAGAGATCTGAATTTTATTGAGATTTACCTTATGTTTTATTATTGTGGGCTTGCCAGGTGGCACTAGTGGTAAAGAACCCACCTGCCAATGCAGGTGATGTAAGAGGTGCTGATTGGATTTCTGGGTCAGGAAGATCGAGGAGGGTGTGGCAACCCACTCCAGTATTCTTGCCTGGAGAATCCTATAAACAGATGAACCTGGTGGGCTACAGTCCGTAGAGTCGCAAAGAGTCGGACACAACTGAAGCAACTTAGCATGCATGCATGTTTTATTAATAATGAATTTCTGTTTAGTAAATGTTTCATAGTTATGTGCCAGACTTGCTTTCCTTATAACATGGTGGCAAGGTTAAGAAGGCATCGTTAGTCTTCATCCACTCTAATTAATAAATGCTACATGAATCTACCAAAAAGAACCTTATAACTGTGCTTGAAAAGTTGGCTTAGGGTAGCTCTTTATAGGGTGTTTGGGGGAACACTAAACCCCAAGATGCTCATTTGAAGATAGAAGACCTGCAAAAAAAAAAAAAAAAAAAAGAGAGAGAGAGAAAGAGAAGAGAAAGAAGACTTGCATGATTAAATAAACATAGGAAATGCTGCATAGGCGAATATTTTATTTTTTTTAATTTAGTCCACCATTTACCAAAGTTATTGATTAAAGATTTTAAAATTTCATAAGAATAACATTTTGTGGAATATATATTTAGCAAAGAATTCTCCAGTGCTCTGGTGAAAATTTTAGCTGTGAAGGGGAACACAGGGATAGAGAGGCAAATTAATTTGGCATTCTTGACTTCAAACTTACATTAACCACATTTGTTTCCACTATTAAATGTAAAGAATTTGATGGATTTAACAACAGTCATCAAGGATAGTCAAAAGGTAACTTCCTCAGTGGTCTGGTGCAGCCAAAAATCAACTGGAGAATATACCTCAGGTGCCCGCTGCAACTCGAGAAAAACCATGAGGCTTCCCCCTCGCTACGAGATGAACCCCAATTCCCCAGCATTGCGTGAAGACCAATTCCGTGTTCCCCATCAAACAAGAAAGGAGCCTTGACTTCCTTGATGGAACTCCAGAGAGGCCCCAAGAACACTGTCACAAGTCTAGAGGGACCTGAGGTCACCACAATCACACAAAAGAGCTCCATGTACCACAAATCAACTCGAGATGAGGCCTGATTCCCCTGCAATGGCTCCAGAGCTAGCAGGCGTTCCCCTGCAAACACAGCAAGTGGCTTGCCTTCCTTTAGGCAACTCCAGAGATTCCGCGAGAACACCATCCCAAGTCTAGAGGAACACGAGTTCAGCACAGCAACTAGAGAGAAGCTCCGTGTACAGCAAGTCATCTCGAGATGAGAGCTGATTCTCTGGCTTTGACTCAAGAGGAATGCCAACTTTCCACAAGCACCTCAAGAGGAGGCTTCTCTCAGCTCTAGGTATGTGAGAGGGACCCTGAGTTTGCTGCCTCAAGTGGAATGGACACCGAGATGCCGTGACTCGAGATAAGGCCGGATTTCCCTGCAGTGACCTGAATGCAAGCTCGTCTTTCATCTCACGAGATGAAGGGATGTCTGAATCCCCTGTGGAGACCCTAGAGAAAGCCCTAGTTCCACGTATCATCTCAACAGGAGGCCTCACACTCCTTTCAAAACTCGAGAGTCACGCGGAGGTCAATGCCTCAAAAGGAGACGATTCCTGACTCCTCTTGAAAATTGATAGGAATCCCAATATCCCTGTGGCAACTGGACAGGAACCCTGGGTCTCTCGCCTCACCTTGAGAGGGGTCTCTATTGCCCTATCAAGCCTCGATGAGAATACCGAGGTGTCCCTAATATCTAGGCAGGAATCCTGATGTCACTGAACAACATGAGTTTTGAAGGGTCATTCCCGCCGTAACTCGAGAAGATACCCCAGGTCCCCACCACAACTCAAGAAAACCCAGGAGAATTCACCCTCGCCGTGAGATGAGGCCCAATTCCACTGCATTGCATGTAAAGCAATTCCGTGTTCCCCATAAAACAGGATATGAGCCTTGACTTCCGTGATGGAACTCCAGAGAGTCCCCAAGAACACTGTCGCAAGTGTAGAGGGACACTGAGGTCCCCGCAGCAACACGAAAGTGCTCCGAGTACCCAGATCAACTCGAGATGAGACCCGATTCCCCTGCACTGGCTCCAGAGCAATCCCGCTTTCCTCATCAAACTAGACAAGTGGCTTGACTTCCCTTAGGCAACTCCAGAGATTCCCCGAGAGCACCGTCCCAAGTCTAGAGGAACACCAAGTTCAGCACAGCAACTCGAGAAAAGCTCCGTGTACCCCAAAACATTCGAGATGAGAGCTGATTCCCTGGCTTCGACTCAAGAGGAATGCCAACTTTCCACAAGCAGCTCAAGCGGAGGCTTTTCTCAGCTCTAGGTATGTGAGAGGGACCCTCAGTTTGCTGCCTCAAGTGGAATGGACACCGAGATGCCCTGACTCGAAATAAGGCTGGATTTCCCTGCAGTGACTTGAATGCAGGCTCGTCTTTCATCTCACAAGATGAAGAGATGTCTGAATCCCCTGTGGAGACCCTAAAGAAAGCCCTAGTTCCCCACCTCATCTCGACAGGAGGCCTTACATCCCTTTGACAACTCGAGAGGAACACGGAGTTCAATGCTTCAAAAGGAGACGATGCCTAACACCTCTTGAAAATTGATAGGAATAGCAATATCCCTGTGGCAACTGCAAAGGGAAGCTGGGTCAACACCTCACCTCGAGAGGCATCCCTATTGCCCTGCCAAGCCTCGAGGAGAATCCCGAGGTGTCCTTCAAAACTAGACAGGAGTCCTGTCGCCGCTCAACCAACACGGGTTTTGAAGGGCCATCCTCGCCCTAACCCAAGAACATACCCTAGGTCCCAGCCGCAACTCAACATAAACCATGAGACTTCCCCCTGGCCGCGAGGTGAGGCCCGATTCCCCTGCACTGAGTGCAGAGCAAATCCGTGTTCCCCATCAAACATGAAAGGAGGCTTCACTTCCTAGATGAAACTCCACATAGTCCCCAAGAACACTGCCAGAGGTCGAGAGGGACCCTGAGGTCACCGCAGCAAAACAAAAGAATTCGTGTAAATGAAATCAACTCGAGATGAGGCGCGATTGCCCTGCATTGGCTCCAGAGCCATCTCGCATTCCCCATCAAACATGACAAGTGGCTTGACTTCCTTTAGGCAACTCCAGAGATTCACCAAGGGTACCGTCCAATATCTAAAGGAACACAAAGTTCAGCACTGCAACTCGAGAAAAGCTCCCTGTACCCCCAAATCATCTCGAGTTGAGAGCTGCTTCCCTGGATTCAACTCAAGAGGAATGCCAACTGTCCACAAGTACCTCAAGAGGAGGCTTCTCTCAGTTATATGTATGTGAGATGGGCCCTGAGTTTGTGGCCTCAAGTGAAATGGACACCGAGATGTCCTGACTCGAAATAAGGCTGGATTTCCCTGCAGTGACTTGAATGCAGGCTCGTCTTTCATCTCACGAGATGAAGGGATGTCTGAATCCCCTGTGGTGACCCTAGAGAAAGCCCTAGTTCCTGGCCTCATCCCAACATGAGACCTCACATCCCTGTGAAAACTCGAGAGGCACACGGAGTTAAATGCTTCAAAAGGAGACGATGGCTGACTCTTCTTGAAAAATGATAGGAATCCCAAAATTCCTGTGGCCACTGCAAATGGAACCTGGGTTTCCCCTCTCACCTTGAGAGGCGTCCCTATTGCCCTCCCAAGCCCCGAGGAGAATCCCGAGGTGTCCCTCGCAACTAGACAGGAGTCCTGACATCACTGATCCAACCCGAGTTTTGAAGGGCCATCCTCGTCATAACACGAGAACATAATCCAGGTTCCCACCGCAACTCGAGAAAAACAATGACACTTTCCCCTCGCCACGAGATGAGGCCCGATTCCCCTGCACTGCATGCAGAGCAAGTCCGTGTTCCCCATCAAACAGGAAAGGAGCCTTGACTTCCTTGATGGCACTCCAGAGAGTCCCCAGGAACACTTTCACAAGTCTAGAGGGACCCTGAGGTCCCCGAAACAACATGAAAGCGCTCCATGTACTCCAAATCAACTCGAAATGAGGCCTGATTCCCCTGCACTGCTTGCAGAGCAAGTCCATGTTCCCCATCAAACACGAAAAGAGCCTTGACTTCCTAGATGAAACTCCACATAGTCCCCAAGAACACTGTCACAGTTCTGCAGGGACCCTGAAGTGACAGCAGCAGCACGAAAGAACTCGTTTAACTCAAATCAACTCTAGATGAGACCCGATTCCCCTGCATTGACTCCAGAGACATCCCTCATTCCCCATTAAACAGGGCAAATAGCCTGACTTCCTTTAGGCAACCCCAGAGATTCACCGAGAGCACCGTCCCATATCTAGAGGAACACCAAGTTCAGCACAGCAACTCGAAAAAAGCTCCGTGTACCCCAAAACATTTCGAGATGAGAGTTATGACACAGGAGGAATGGAAACTTTCCACAAGCACCTCAAGAGGAGGCTACTCTGAGCTATAGGTATGTGAGAGGGATCCTGAGTTTGCTGCCTCGTGTGGAATGGACACCGAAATGCCCTTACTCGAAATAAGGCTGGATTTCCCTGCAGTGACTTGAATGCAGTCTCGTCTATCATCTCACAAGAAGAAGGGATGTCTAAATCCCCTGTGGATACCCTAGAGAAAGCCCAAGTTCCCTGCCTCATCTCGACAGGAGGCCTCACATCCCTTTGAAACTTTGAGAGGCACGTGGAGTTCAATGCCTCAAAAGTAGATGATGCCTGCCTCCTCTTGAAAATTGATAGGAATCTCAATATCTCTGTGGCAACTGGAAAGGGACCCTGGGTCTACACTTTACCTCGAGAGACTTCCCTATTGCCCTCCCAAGTCCCGAGGAGAATCCCGAGGTGTCCCTCGCAACTAGACAGGTGTCCTGATGTCGCTGACCCAACACAAGTTTTGAAGGACCATCCCCACTGCAACTCAAGAACATACCCCAGGTTCCCACCGCAACTCGAGAAAAACCATGAGACATCCCCCTCGCCGTGAGATGAGGTCTGATTCCCCTGCATTGCATGCAGAGCATGTGTGTGTTCCCCATCATACTTGAAAAGAGTTTTGACTTCCTTGATGGAACTCCAGAGAGTCCCCAAGAACACTGTTACAAAGCTAGAGGGACCCTGCGGACTCCGCAGCAACATGAAAGAGCTCGTGTACCCCAAATCAACTCGAGATGAGTCCCAATTCACCTGAATTGGGTCCAGAGCCATCACACGTTCCCCATCAAATAGAACATGTGGCTTGACCTCCTTTACGCAACTCCAGAGATTCCATGAGAACATCATTCCAAGTCCAGAGGAACACCAAGTTCTGCAGAGCAACTCGAGAAAAACTCCATGTACCCCAAATCATCTCGAGATGAGAGCTGATTCGCTGAACTCGACTCAAAGGGAATTCCAACTTTCCACAAGCACTTCAAGAGGAGGCTTCTCTCAGCTATAAGTATCATAGTGGGACCCTGAGCTTGCTGCCTCAAGTGGAATGTACAATGAGATTCCCAGACTCGAAAAAAGGCCGGATTTCCCTGCAGTGACGTGAATGCAGGCTCGTCTTTCATCTCACAAGATGAAGGGATATCTGAATCCCCCGTGGAGACCCTAAAGAAAGCCCTTGTTCCCCGACTCATCTCGACAGGAGGCCACACATCCCTTTGACAACTCGAGAGGAGTGCAGAGTTCAAGGCGTCAAAAGGAGACGACGCCTGACTCACCTTGAAAATTGATAGGGATCCCAATATCCCTCTGGCAACTGCGAAGGAAGTCTGGGTCTCCTGTCTCACCTCGAGAGGCGTCCCTATTGCCCTGCCAAGCCTCAAGGAGAATCCCGAGGTATCCCTGGCAATTAGACATGAGTCCTGAAGTCGCTGAACCAACATGAGTTTTGAAAGGCCATCCCCGCCGTAATATGAGAACATACCCCAGATTCCCGCTGAAACTCAAGAAAAACCATGAGACTTCCCCATCGCTGCGAGATGAAGCCCGATTGCAATGCTGCGTGCAGAGCAAGTCTGTGTTCCTCATTAAACACAAAAGGAGCCTTGACTTCCTTGATGGACCTCCAGAAAGTCCCCAAGAACACTATCACAAGTCTAGCGGGACCCTGAGGTCCCCGCAGCAACACAAAAGAGCATCGTGTACCCCAAATCGACTCGAGATGAGGTGTGATTCCCCTGCATTGCATGCAGACCACATCTGAGTTCCCCATCAAACACTAAAGGAGCCTTGACTTCCTAGATGAAATTCCACATAGTCCCCAAGAAGACTGGGGACTTCAGCACCTCACAAGTCTAGAGGTGCTGAGGCCACCACAGCAACACATAAGAGCTTCGTGTACTACAAATCAACTTGACATGAGGCCGGATTCCCCTCCATTGGCTCCAGAGCCATCGTGCATTCCCCATCAAACAGATCAAGTAGCTTGACTTCTTTTAGCAACCCCAGAGATTAACCGAGAGCACCGTCCCATATCTAGAGGAACACCAAGTTCAGCACAGCAACTCGACAAAAGCTCCGTGTACCACAAATCATCTCAAGATGAGAGCTGATTCCCTTGATTGGACTCAAGAGGAATGCCAACGTTCCACAGCAACTCAAGAGGAGGCTTCTCTCAGCTATATGTATGTGAAAGGGAACCTGATTTTGCTGCTTCAAGTGGAATGGACATCGAGATACCCAGATTCAAAATAAGGCCGGATTTCCCTGCATTGACTTGAATGCAGGCTCATCTTTCATCTCACATAAAGAAGGGATGTCTGAATCCCTTGTGGAGACCCTAGAGAAAGCACTAGTTCCCTGCCTTATCTCGACATGAGGCCTGACTTCCCTTTGAAAACTCGAGAGGCATTCGAAGTTCAATGCTTCAAAAGGAGACGAAGCCTGACTCCTTTTCAAAATTGATAGGAATCACGATATCCCTGTGGCAACTGGACAGGAACCCTGGGTCTCTCGCCTCACTTCGAGAGGCATTCCTATTGCCCATGCAAGCCTCGAGGAGAATTCCGTGGTGTCCCTCGCAACTAGAGAGGAATCTTGACGTTGCTGATCCAACACAAGTTTTGAAGGTCCATCCTCGTCGTAACTAGAAAACATAACCCAGGTTCTTGCCGCAACTCGAGAAAAACCATGAGGCTTTCACCTGGCCGTGAGATGAGGCCTGAATCCCCTGCACTGCAGGCAGAGCAATTCCCTGTTCCCCATGAACACGAAAGGAGCCTTGACTTCCTTGATGGAACTCCAAAGAGTCCCCAGGAACACTGTCACTGGTATAGAGGGACACTGAGTTCCCCACAGCAACACGAAAGCGCTCCGTGTACTTCAAATCAACACGAGGTGAGGCCTGATTCCCCTGCATGGTCTCCAGAGCCATCCAGCATTCCCCATCAAACACGACAAGTGGCTTGTCTTCCTTTAGGCAACTCCAGAGTTTACCCGAGAACACCGTCCTAAGTATAGAGGAACACCACGTTCAGCACAGCAACTAGAAAACATCTCTGTGTACCTCAAATCATCTCGAGATGAGTGCTGATTCCCTGGCTTTGACTCAAGAGGAATGCCAGCTTTAAACAACACCTAAAGAAGAGGCTTCTCTCAGCTATAGGTATGTGAGAGGGACCCTGAGTTTGCTGCCTCAAGTGACATGGACACTGAGAAGCCCTGACTCAAAATAAGGCCAGGTGTCCCTGCAGTGGCTTGAATGCAGGCTCATCTCTCATCTCACAAGATGAAGGGATGTCTGAATCCCCTGTGGAGACCCTAGAGAATACCCTAGTTCCCAGCCTCATCTTAAAAGGAGGCCTCACATCCCTTTGACAACTCGAGAGGAACACAGAGCAACATGTAAAGGCTCTGTGTACTCCAAAACAACTCGAGATGAGGCCCGATTCCCCTGCACTGCGTTCAGAGCAAGTCTGTGTTCCCCATCAAACACGAAAGGAGCTTTGACTTCCCTGATGGAAATCCAGAGAGTCCCCAGGAACACTGTCACAAGTTTCGAGGGTCCCTGAGGTCCCCGCAGCAACATGAAAATGCACTGTGTACTTGAAATCAACTCGAGATGAGGCCCGCTTCCCATGCACTGCATGCAAAGCAAGTCTGTGTTCCCCATAAAACACGAAAGGAGCCTTGACTTCCTTGATGGAAATCCAGAGAGTCCCCAGGAACACTTTGAAAAGTCTAGAGGGACCCTGAGAACCCCACAGCAACATGAAAGTGCACTGTGTGCTTCAAATCAACTCAAGATGAGGCCCGATTCCCCTGCATTAGCTCCAGAGCCATCACTCATTCCCCATCAAACACAACAAGTGGCTTGACTTCCTTTAGGCAACTCCAGAGATTACCTGAGAATACCGTCTCAAGACAAGAGGAATACCAAGTTCAGCACAGCAACTCGAGAAAATTCCGTGTACCCCAAATCATCTCGAGATGAGAGCTGATTCCCTGGCTTCGACTCAAGAGGAATGCCAACTTTCCACAAGCCCCTCAAGAGGAGGCTTCTTTCAGCTCTAGGTATGTGAGAGGGACCCTGAGTTTGCTGCATCAAGTGGAATGGTTATCCAGATGCCATGACTCGAAATAAGGTTGGATTTCCCTGCAGTGACTTTAATGCAGGCTCGTCTTTCATCACACATGATGAAGTGATGTCTGAATCCCCTGTGGAGACCCTAGAGAAAACCCTAGTTCCCCGGCTCATCTCGACAGGAGGACTCAGTCTTTAGAAACCTCCAGAGGCACATGGATTTAAATGCTTCAAAAGGAGAGCATGGCTGCCTCCTCTTGAAAATTGATAGGAATCCCCAAATTACTGGGGCAACTGGAATGGACCCTGGGTCTCCCCCCTCACCTCGAGAGGCATCCTTATTGCCCTACCAAGCCTTGAATAGAATCCCGAGTTGTCCCTTGCAGCTAGACAGGAGTCCTAATGTCACTGAATCAACACGAGTTTGAAGGGCCATCCCAACCATAACTTGAGAATATAACTCAGGTTCCCGCCACAGCTCAAGAAAACCGTGAGAATTCCCCCTTGCCATGAGATGAGGCCCGATTCCCCTGCATTGCATGCAGAGCAAGTCCATGTTCCCCATCAAAAACGAAAGGAGCCTTGACTTCCTAGATGAAACTCCACATAGTCCCCAAGAACTGTGTCAGAAGTCTAGAGGGACCCTGAGGTCAGTGTAACAATAGGAAAGAGCACCGTGTACCACAAATCAACTCGAGATGAGGCCCGATTCCCCTGCACTGGCTCCAGAGCAATCCTGCATTCCTCATCAAAGAGCACAAGTGGCTTGACTTCTTTTGGGCAACTCTAAGATTCCCCGAGAACACCATCCCAAGTCTAGAGCAACACCAAGTTCAGCACAGCAACTCGAGAAAAGCTCCGTGTAGCCCAAATCATTTCGAGATGAGAGCAGATTCCCTGGCTTTGAAACAAGAGCAATGCCAACTTTCCACAAGCAGCTCAAGTGGAGGCTTTTCTCAGCTCTTGGTATGTGAGAGGCACCCTGAGTTTGCTGCTTCAAGTGGAATGGACACCGAGATGCCCTGACTCGAAATAAGGCCGGAATTCCCTGCAGTGACTTGAATGCCGGCTCATCCTTCATCTCAAAAGATGAAGGGATATCTGAATCCCCTATGAAGACCCTAGAGAAAGCCCTAGTTCCCCGCCTCATCTCGACAGGAGGCCTCACATCCCTTTGACAACACGAGTAGAACACGGAGTTCAGTGCTTCAAAAGTAGACAATGATTGAGTCCTCTTGAAAATTGACAGAAGTCCCAGTATCCGTGTGGCAACTTGAAAGGACACTGGGTCTCCCGCCTCACCTCAAGAGGCATCCCTATTGCCCTGCCAAGACTCGAGGACAATCCCGAGTTGTCCATCGCAACTAGACAGGAGTCCTGACGTAGCTGAAAAAACACGAGTTTTGACGGGCCATCCCCATCGTCACTTGAGAATATAACCCAGGTTCCCTCCACAACTCGAGAAAATCCATGAGAATTCCCGCTCGATGAGAGATGAGATCAGATTCCCCTGCACTGAGTGAAGAGCAATTCCGTGTTCCCCATCAAACATGAAAGGAGCCTTGACTTCCTTGATGGAACTCCAGAGAGTCCCCAAGAACACTGATAAATGTCTAGAGGAACCCTGAGGTCACCGCAGCAACATGAAATAGTTCGGTGTACCCCAAATCAACTCGAGATGAGTCCAGATTCCCCTTCATTGGCTCCAGAGCCATCCGGCATTCCCCATCAAACATGACAAGTGACTTGACTTCCTTTAAGCAACTCCAGAGATTCCCCGAGAACAACGTCCTGAGCATAGAGGAACACCACGTTCAGCACAGCAACTAGAAAACAGCTCCGTGTACCTCAAATCATCTCGAGATGAGACTTGATTCCCTGGCTTTGACTCAAGAGGAATGCCAGCTTTAAACAACACCTAAAGAGGAGGCTTCTGTCAGCTATAGGTACGTGAGTGGGACCCTGAGTTTGCTGCCTCAAGTGGAATGGACACCGAGATGCCCTGACTTGAAATAAGGCCGGATGTCCCTGCAGTGATTTGAATGCAGGATTGTCTTTCATCTCACAGATGAAGGGATGTTTGAATCCCCTGTGGAGACCCTAGAGAATACGCTAGTTCCCAGCCTCATCTCGACAGGAGGCCTCACATCCCTTTGACAACATGAGAGGCAAGCGGAGTTCAATGCTTCAAAAGGAGACGAAGCCTGACTCCTCTTGAAAACTGACAGGAGTCACAGTATGGCTCTGGCAACTGCAAAGGGAAACCTGGTGTCCCGCCTCACTTCGAGAGGCATCCCAATTGTCCTGCCAAGCCTCGAGAAGAATCCCAAGGTGTCCCTCGGAACTAGACAGGAGTCCTGATGTCGCTGAACAAACACGAGTTTTGAAGGGCCAACTCTGCCGTAACTCGAGAATATAACCCAGGTTCCACACCACAGCTCCAGAAAAACAATGAGACTTTCCCGTCACCGTGAGATGAGGCCCGATTCCCCTGCATTGCATGCAAGTCCGTGTTCCCCATCAAACACGAAAGGAGCCTTGACTTCCTAGATGAAACTCTCCATAGTCCCCAAGAACTCTGTCAGAAGTCTAGAGGGACCCTGAGATCAATGCAGCAACACGACAGAGCCCCGTGTACCACAAATCAACTCGAGATGAAGCCTGATTTCCCTGCATTGGCTCCAGAACAATCCTGCATTCCTCATCAAAGAGCACAAGTCGCTTGACTTCTTTTAGGCAACTCCAGAGACTCTATGAGAATACCGCCACCAGTCTAGAGGAACACCAAGTTCAGCACAGCAACTCGAGAAAAGCTCCGTGTACCCCAAAACATTTCGAGATGAGAGCTGATTCCCTGGCTTCGACTCAAGAGGAATGCCAACTTTCCACAAGCAGCTCAAGCGGATGCTTTTCTCAACTATAGGTATGTGAGAGGGACCCTGAATTTGCTGCCACAAGTGGAATGGACACCGAGATTCCCTGACTCGACATAAGGCTGGATTTCCCTGCAGTGACTTGAATGCAGGCTTGTCTTTCATCTCAAAAGATGAAGTGATGTCTGAATCCCCTGTGGAGACCCTAGACAAAGCCCTATTTCCCCACCTCATCTCGACAGGTGACCTTACATCCCTTTGACAACACGAGTCGAATGCGGAATTCAATGCTTCATAAGGAGACGATGACTGAGTCCTCTTGAAAATTGACAGGAATCCCAGTATGTCTGTTGCAACTTGAAAGGACACTGGGTCTCCCCCGTCACCTCGAGAGGCGTCACTATTGTCCTGCCAAGCCTTGAGGAGAATCTCAAGGTGTCCCTCGCAACTAGACAGGAGTTCACACATCGCTGAACAAACATGAGTTTTGAAGGGCCATCCCCGCCGTAACTCTAGAACATAACCAGGTTCCCTCCACAACTCCAGAAAAACAATGAGACTTTCTCCTCACCGCGAGATGAGGCCCAGTTCCCATGCAATGTATGCAGGTTAAGTCCGTGTTCCCAATCAAAAGGAAAGGAGACTTGACTTCTTTGAAGGACCTCCAGAGAGACCCCAAGAACACTGTCAGAAGTCTACAGGGACCCTGAGGTCCCCGCAGCAACATGAAAGGGCTCCGTGTACTCCAAATCAACTCAAGATGAGGCCCGATTCCCCTGGACTGCATTCAGAGCAAGTCCGTGTTCCCCATCAAACACGAAAGGAGCCTTGACTTCCTTGATGGAACTCCAGAGAGTCCCCAGGAACACTGTCACAAGTCTAGAGAGACCCTGAGGTCCCCTGCAGCAACATGAAAGTGCACCGTGTACTTCAAATCAACTCGAGATGAGACCCGATTCCCCTGCATTGTCTCCAGAGACATCACTCGTTCCCCATCAGACACACAAAGTGGCTTGATTTCCGTTAGGCTACTCCAGAGATTACCCGAGACTACCATCTCAAGACTAGAGGAACACCAAGTTCAGCACAGAAACTCGAGAAAAGCTCTGTGTACCCCAAATCATCTCGAGATGAGAGCTGATTCCCTGGCTTTGACTCAAGAGGGATGTCAACTTTACACAAGCACCTGACGAGGAGGCTTCTGTCAGGTATATGTATGTGAGAGGGACCCTGAGTTTGCTGCCTCAAGTGGAATGAACACCGAGATGCCCTGACTCATAATAAGGCCGGAATTCCCTGGAGTGACTTGAATGCAGGCTCGTCTTTCATCAAACAAGATGAAGGGATGTCTGAATCCCCTGTGGAGACCCTAGAGACAGCCCTAGTTCCCCGGCTCATCTCAACAGGAGGCCTCACATCCTTTTGAAACTCGAGAGGCACGTGGATTTAAATGCTTCAAAAGGGGAGTATCGCTCCCTCCTCTTGAAAATTGATAGGAATCCCAAAATTCCTGTGGCAACTGGAAAGGACCTTGGGTTGCCACTCTCACATTGAGAGGCGTCCCTATTGCCCTGCCAAGCTTCGAGGAGAATCTCGATGTGTCCCTCACAACTAGACAGGAGTCCTGATATCACTGAACCAACACAAGTTTTGAAGGGCCATCCCAGCTGTAACTCGAGAATATAACCCAGTTTCCCGCCACAACTCGAGAAAACCATGAGAATTCCCCCTCGCCGTGAGACGAGGCCTGATTCCCCTGCATTGCATGCAGAGCAAGTCGGTGTTCCCCATCAAACACGAAAGGAGCCTTGACTTCCTAGATGAAACTCCACATAGTCCCCAATAACTCTGTCACATGTCTAGTGGGACCCTGAGGTCAACGCAGCAACACGAAATATCCCCGTTTACCTCAAATCAACTTGAGGTGAGGCCTGATTTCCCTGCATTGGCTCTAGAGCAATCCAGCATTCCTCATCAAGCAGGACAAGTGGCTTGACTTCTTTTAGGCAACTCCAGAGATTCCCCGAGAACACCGTCCCAAGTATAGAAGAACACCAAGTTCAGCACAGCAACTCGAGAAAAGCTCCGTGTACCCCAAATCATTTTGAGATGAGAGCTGATTTCCTGGCTTCGAATCAAGAGGAATGCCCACTTTCCACAGCAGCTCAAGCGGAGGCTTTTCTCAGCTCTAGGTATGTGAGAGGGACCCTCAGTTTGCTGCCTCAAGTGAAATGGACACCGAGATGCCCTGACTCGAAATAAGGCCGGAATTCCCTGCAGTGACTTGAGTGCAGGCTCGTCTTTCATCTCATCAGATGAAGGGATTCCTGAATCCCCTTGAAGACCCTATAGAAAGCCCTATTTCCCCACCTCATCTTGACATGTGGCCTCACATCCCTTTGACAACACGAATGGAAAGTGGAATTCAATGCTTCAAAAGTAGACGATGACTGAGTCCTCTTGAAAATTGACAGGAATCCCAGTATCCCTGTGGCAACTTGAAAGGACACTGGGTCTCCCGCCTCACCTCGAGAGGTGTCCTCCTTATTGACTTGCCAAGTCTCGAAGTGAATCTCGAGTTGTCCCTCGCAACGAGACTGGAGGCCTGATGTCGCTGAACAAACACGCGTTATGAGGGGCCATCCCCTTCGTCACTCGAGAATATAACCCAGGTTCCTTCCGCAACGCGAGAAAGTCCATGAGACTTTCCACCCTAAGAGAGATGAGATCAAATTCCCCTGCATTGCGTGCAGAGCAATTCCATGTGCACCATCAAACATGAAAGGAGCCTTGACTTCCTTGATGGAACTCCAGAGAGTCCCCAAGAACACTGATACAAGTCTAGAGTGACCCTGAGGTCACCGCAGCAACACGAAAGTGCCCAGTGTACTGCAAATCAACGTGAGATGAGGCCAGATTACACTACATTGGCTCCAGAGCCATCCGGCGTTCCCCATCAAACACGACAAGTGGCTTGACTTCCTTTAGGCAACTCCAGAGATTCCCTGAAAACACTGTCCTAAGTATAGAGGAACACCACGTTCAGCACAGCAATTAGAAAACAGCTCCGTGTACCTCAAATCATCTCGAGATGAGAGTTGATTCCCTGGCTTCGAATCAAGAGGAATGCCAACTTTCCAGAACCCCCTCACGGGGAAGCTTCTCTCAGCTATAGGTACGTGAGAGGGACCCTGAGTTTGCTGCCTCAAGTGGAATGGACACCGAGATGCCGTGACTCGACATAAGGCCGGATTTCCCTGCAGTGACATGAATGCAGGCTTGTCTTTCATCTCAAAAGATGAAGGGATGTCTGAATCCCCTGTGGAGACCCTAGAGAAAGCCCTAGTTCCCCACCTCATTTTCACAGGAGGTCTCACATCCCTTTGACAACTCGAGAGGAACACGGACTTCAATGCTTCAAAAGTAGACGATGACTGACTCCTCTTGAAAATTGACAGGAATCCCAGTATTCCTGTAACAACTTGAAAGTGACAGTGGGTTTCCCTACTCATCTCGAGAGGCATCCCTATTGTCCAACCAAGTTTCGAGGAGAATCCCGAGGTGACCCTCACAACTAGACAGGCGTCCTGACATCATTGAACAAACAGGAGTTTTAAGAGTCCATCCCTGTCGTCACTCGAGAATATACCCCAGGTTCCCTCCGCAACTCGAGAAAAACCATGAGACTTCCCACTCGATGAGAGATGAGATCAGATTCCCCTGCATTGAGTGCAGAGCAAGTCCGTGTTCCCCATCAAACATGAAAGGAGCCTTGACGTCCTTGATGGAACTCTAGAGAGTCCCCAAGAACACTGATACAAGTCTAGAGGGACCCTGAGGTCCCCGCCGCAACATGAAAGCACTCCGTGCACTCCAAATCAACTCAAGATGAGGCCAGATTCCCCTTCATTGGCTCCAGAGCCATCTGGCGTTCCCCATCAAACACGACATGTGGCTTGACTTCCTTTAGGCAACTCCAGAGATTCCCCGAAAACACTGTCCTAAGTATAGAGGAACACCCTGTTCAGCACAGCAACTAGAAAACAGCTCCGTGTACCTCAAATCATCTCGAGATGAGACCTGATTTCCTGGCTTTGACTCAAGAGGAATGCCAGGTTTAAACAACACCTAAAGAGGAGGCTTCTCTCAGCTATAGATATGTGAGAGGGACCCTGAGTTTGCTGCCTCACGTGGAATGGACACCAAGATGCCCTGGTTTGAAATAAGGCCGGATTTCCCTGCAGTGACTTGAATGCAGGTTCGTCTTTCATCTCATAAGAGGAAGGGACGTCTGAATCCCCTGTGGAGACCCTAGAGAATGCCCTAGTTCCCCGCCTCATTTTGACAGGAGGCCTCACATCCCTTTGACAACACGAGAGGCACGTGGAGTTCAATGCTTCAAAAGGAGATGAAACCTGTCTCCTCTTGAAAACTGACAGGAGTCACAGTATTGCTCTGGCAACTGCAAAGGCAAACTTGGTCTCCCCCCTCACCTTGAGAGGCGTCCGTATTGCATTGCAACATCTCGAGGAGAATCCTGATGTGTCTCTCCCAACAAGACAAGAGTCCTGACGTCACTGAACCTCACCCCAGACCCTGCACCTGGGGTCACTCCTCCAGTTTCCAAGGTGACTCCACCTGAAATATCCTGTGTCTGTAATCACATGTGCACATCTCCAGGATGACGCCACTTCCCAGACCCAGTACCTGTGGTCACGCTTCCACAATCTCCAGGGTGATCACAACACACTGGACCATGCACCTGGGGTCACATGTCCACAGTCTGCAGGGTGACATTCTCCCAAACCCTATATCTAGGATCACATATCTACAGTCCCCTGGGTGATCCCTCCCAGACACTGTATCTGGAGTCACACATCCACAGTCTCCACGGTGACCCCTTCCCAAGCCTTGCAACTGGGCTCACAATTCCACAGTCTCCAGGGTGAATTCCTTCTGACATTCCCCTGGGGTCACATATCCACATTCTTCAGGGTGACCAACCCAGTCCCTGTCCATGGGGTCACATATCAACAGTCTCCAGGGTGACACTCCTCCCCTGAATGCACATTTCAAGGGGAGCACAAAAAGCACACCCAAAATATGCACATTTGACAAAAGGGTTATTTTGGACTGATTAATTTAAAAAAAACAAAACAAAACAAAAGAAAAAAACAAACAGCCGCCCCAGGAGGATCTTTGAAAACCAAGTCGAAATTCCATTTTATGAAGTATATTTACATTTGTTAAGGATATCTCCATCTTTAAAGACGTGTCCCTGTCTGGACCAGGAAATAGAGGATGGCTAAATATCAAGAATGGACTAAGTATCAAGACTGACTTGATATCACTAAATGACTTGACTAAATATCAAGAAGGTCTATGGAATGGACCTGGAAGTTAATCTGCATACCACCATGTCTTTGTTTACTGTGCTTCACCTAATAATCTCCCTTAAATAGCTTCTTCCATTCCTTAACCTCCTTCTTTCATTCTTAGCTGATGATAGCATTTAAGGTAAAGTCTTGGACCATTTCAGAAAGTGACAGTTTTCCCAGGTATCTTTCAACTATATAGGAGGTATGCATGTCATATATTAAACTTCTGATTGTTTTTCTCCAATCCATCTTCCTTTCATTATGAACATCTCAGTGAAGAACATTGAGGCTAGGGGGAAAATTATCTTTCCTCTCATCTAATGCAATAAAATAGCATTCAGAGATATAGAGGAATGAACCACAGACCAATTTAAAATAAAAATAAAGGAAAGCATGAATCTAACACTTACATTACTGAGTGAGGGAATCCAGCCTCAAGTGCTACACACTGTATGATCGTATAAGACATTCTAGCAAAGGTAAAACAGACATGATAAAGAGTTTATGGAATATATGGTTGAAATATTTCACATGGTACTTTAGTGAGGAATACCTGCCACTATGCATTTGTCTAAGCACATAGATTTCTGTTTTCAGAACACAAGTAATTTATTACCTATTCACATTTATTTATTTATGGTATGGAGTGCTAAAGACTGGAATGCAGAAGTTAACAAAGAATATAACAGATTGAGAAATAAATGAAAAGCTTCAGACTTCCCTAGGGGCCCAGTGGTTAAGACTCCATGTTGCCAGTGCAGGAAATATGGGTTCAATTCCTGGTCAGGGACCTAAAACCCCACATGACGCGGCACAGCCAAAAGATTTAAAAGGAAGAAGAAAAATTTTAAAAGGCCACTCTCACTCTTAGGACAAAATTATCTGACCTAAGTTCACTGTGTAAATGAATGGAATCTGCAGGCCAAAGGCAAATGTACCATACATAAACAATGGGCTCTGTAAGTTCTTTCCACGGGGGTTTGTAGCTAACAGGACTGAAACTACCATATCAGTTATTGAAGGAGCAAGCCCTGAATTTGATAAGTGATGAGTAGTGGAAGCCAGGTTTCTTACCATTGGAGTGGGAAGTTACAGGCAGACAAAAGGAGAAGGTTATAATACCTGTGTCATAAGAGATCAGGTTGGAGACATCATTATAAACTATCTTTAGCCTAATGCAGAAACATATAACTCCATGTGAAAATCTTCATAACCGTCTGTATGCATAGTCTGGATACATGCATGTGTATTTCCATGCATTGTCTGCTGAGATTATTAAGTTCCCACATACAAGTTTTTTTTAATATGCTCTAACAAAAAGGGACAAGGACTCTTTAAATATGTGTCTGATACTAAGACTGAGACAATAAATATGTAAAGCAGCATAATCTTAAAATGTGAGAAAGAAGGACCAAAAAGCCCCATAAAAGCTGAATTATGTAAAATAAAAGCAGGAGAGTATGGAAAAAGCTCTCAATAGCCAAAGCTAGAATGAACTAAGCAGTCTACTTGGCTGGATTATAGCCAAAAGAAAGTGAAAGTGAAGTTGCTCAGTCGTGTCTGACTCTTTGCAACCCCATGGACTGTAAGCTATGAGGCGCCTCCATTCATGAAATTTTCCAGGCAAGAGTACTGGAGTGGGTTGCCATTTCCTTCTCCAGGGGATCTTCCCCACCCAGGGATTGAACCCAGGTATCCTGCATTGCAAGCATATGCTTTTACAGGCTGAGCCACCAGGGAAGCTCCCAAAAGTTTAAAATAATTTTCAGGTGTCCAAACTGGTAAAAAGTAAAAATTAGGTTTTATGAGTAATGTTGAATAAAAATCTCACACAGAAAGATTCTAAATAATTGATACAGACTCAGCTGTCCATCAAGTATATGAAGCTAACTCTCCTCTCCTCAAATGTGGGTCCTGCATTATGACTTCCTCCTTAATAAGGCACTCAGGATGGACGTGAGGAAAATCAACAATAAAGACAAATAACAAATGTTGGCGAAAATGTACGAAATTGAAACTCAAAACTTTACTTGTGGAGAGGTAAAATGGTGCAATCAATGTGTCCAAAACAAGCATTTTCTCGAAAACATAAAAATGTAATTATATCACTCAGTAGTGGCCACAGGACTGGAAAAGGTCAGTTTTCATTCCAATCCCAAAGAAAGGCAAAGCCAAAGAATGTTCCAACTGCCACACAGTTGCACTCATCTCACATGTTAACAAAGTAATGATCAAATTTCTCCAAGCCAGGCTTCAACAGTAAGTGAACCATGAATTTCTAGATGTTCAAGCTGGATTTAGAAAAGACAGAGGGACCAGAGATCAAATTGCCAACACCCGTTGCATCACTGAAAGAGCAAGAGAGAAAAACATCCAGAAAAATATTTACTTCTGCTTTGTTAACAAGGCCAAAGCCTTTGACTCTGCAGATCACCACAAACTGTGGAAAATTCTGAAAGGTATGGGAATACCAGACTGCCTTACCTGCCTCCTGAGAAATCTGTATGCAGGTGAAGAAGCAACAATTAGAACTAGACATGGAACAATGGACTGGTTCCAAATCAGGAAAGGAGTTCAGCACCCTGCTTATTTAACTTATATGCAGAGTATATCATGTGAAATCCCGGGTCTGGATGAGGCACAAGCTGGAATCAAAATTGCCAGGAGAAATATCAATAATTTCAGATACACAGAGGACACCACTCTTATGGCAGAAAGCAAAGAAGAACTAGAGTCTCTTGATGAAAGTGAAAGAGGAGAGTGAAAAAGTTGGCTTAAAAATCAGTATTCAGAAAACTAAGATCATGGCATCTGGCCCCATCACTTCATGGCAAATAGATAGGAAAACAATGGAAATGGTGACAGAATTTATTGTGGGGGGGGGGCTCAAAAATCACTGAAGATGGTGACTGCAGCCATGAAATTAAAAGACACCTGCTCCTTGGAATAAAAGTTATGACCAACCTAGACAGCATATTAAAAAGCAGAGACATTACCAACAAAGGTCCATGTACTCAAAGCTATGGTTGTTCCAATAGTCATGTATAGACGTTACAGCTGGACTACAAAGAAAACTGAGCACCGAAGAAGTGATGCTTTGGAACTGTGGTGTTGGAGAAGACTCTTGAGCATCACTTGGACTGCAAGGAGATCCAACAAGTCAATCCTAAGGGAAATCAACCCTGAATATTCATTGGAAGGACTGATGCTGAAGCTGAAACTGCAATACTTTGGCCACCTAATGTGAAGAACTGACTCATTGGAAAAGACCCTGATGCTGGGAAAGATTGAAGGCAGGAGCAGAAGGGGATAACAGAGGATGAGATGGTTGATGGCATCACCAACTCGATAGACATGAGTTTGAGCAAGCTCTGGGAGTTGGTGATGGATAGGGGAGCCTGGTGTGCTGCAGTCCACGGGGTCACAAAGAGTCGGACATGAGTGAGTGACTGAACTGAAATATCATATGTTTTGGTAACTCCACTCCTAGATATACATCCAAAGAATTTAAAAGAGGTGCTCAAATATATACTTGTACACCAATATTTACAGCAGCAGTGTTCTTGATAATCCAAGTTAAAAACAATGAAAATGTCCACCAACAAGTGAATGGAAGAGCAAATAGGGCAGTTCCATCCATGAGATGCATTACTCTGCCATATAAAGGAATATAGTAAAATAATGCCACAGCTTCAGAAAATAGTAGGGGGCTTTACAAAAACTTAAACACAGAGTTAACATAGAATCCATCAATTCCGGTCCAGGTTATACACTCAAGATATTTAAAACCAAATACTGAAACAGATATTCAAACCCCATATTCATAGCAGCATTATTCATAGTAACCAAAAGGTGGCAGCAGCACAAGTGTTCAACAGATGACTGGATAAGCACGATGTAGTATATACACAGTGGGATCTGATTCAACCTTTAAAAACAAGATAACTCATACATGCTATAATGTAGATGAAACTTCAAGTCATTAGGTGAAGTGAAACAAGCCTGACACAAAAGGAAAAATGTTCTATGATTCCACTAGTATGAGATATCCATATAAGACAAATTCCAAGTAGAGTAAGATGGCCAGGGATTGGGGGTTATGAGTATTTAATGGTTACAGTGTCACTTCAGGAAAAGGGAAAGATTCTGGAGATGAATGGTGGGGAAATTTTTACAATGAGAGTGCAGTTAATGCTATAGAAGTTCATACTTAAAATGACTCAAATAATAAATGTTGTTATATGTTTGTAAGCACAGTGAAAAAAATGACACATGGCACAACATGGAAAAGCACTAAAAACATTCTCAGTGAAAGAAACCACACTGAAAAGCCACCCAGATCATAGTCATCTTGTCACTTTAAATCCATGAAGGTTTTTAACATGAGGGAAAGCCCCAGTGATGGCTCCAGAAAAAGAAAACTGCATTAGAATGAAGAAAGACAGTTGCACAAAGCTTGGGCAGCTGATGAAAGTTGAACTGGTCTTATGGATAGGATTGTAATGTGGAAACCATAATTATCCCCCATTTTGGGGTTGTGGGCTGGTTCCCTGGGAAAGTGACCATGTTTTGGGTAAAACACATTGCGGTATTTGGTGTGAATGTAGAAAACTTTGTACCACTATTTAAAGTAGACACGTTTGAAATTTTACTAGAAAGTAAGTTACTTTTCAATACAGCCATGTAAGTCACATGCCAGAAAATCAGAGATGACATCGAACATTGCAATAGAGGCCAAGAGTTAACCTAACTAAATTCAGCTAAAGTAGTTTGATGCTAATTGCCTTGTACTAGTCCACATGGTATTAAAAGGCACCATAGGAAGAGTATATTAGTAGACACCATGCCCTGGGTGCTGTGGATGACCAGATGGAACTGAAACTATTAGATGTCTTAATTCTAGTTTTCCACATAACACTACACCAAAACAACTGTCAGAACTAAAAAGCGAATTCACAGACTTGCCTGGCAGTCCAGTAGTTAAGACTGCACTTCCACTGCAGGGGGTACAGGTTTGATCCTCGGTCAGAGAACTAAGATCCAACATGTCGAGCTGTGGGGCCAAAAAAAAGAAAAAAGAAAGTCAGCAGAACTGCAAGATCATTTGTGATTCTCTACACTAATAATGAACTATCAGAAAGAGAAATTAAGAAAATAATTCCTTTTACAATTGCATCCCCTCCCCCACATAACTAGAAATCTAACCAAGGACTTGAAAGACCTGAAAGCTAAAAACTACAAGACAATGATCAAAGAAACTAAATGGATACAAGTAAAAAGATATCCCATGCTTATGGGTGAAAATACCATTAAAATATCCATTCTAAACAAAGCAACGTACACATTCATGCAATCACTGCCAACATTTCAATGACATTTTTCACAGAAACAAAAGCAATCTTTACATCTGTGTGGAACCACAAAGGAACCAGAAGAGCCAAAGGGATCCTGAGAAAGCAGAACAGGCTGGTGGCATGTCTATCCCTGACTTCAATCTAGAGTATGTACCTAAAGTCACCAGAAGACGTGTGGAATTGGCACAGAAATAGTCAAGAGAGCTCAGAAGTAAACCTACAGGTGCATGGTAATTAATTTACAAGAAAGGAACTAAAAATATATACGCGGGAAAGGACAGTCCCCCCCACCCCCCTCAATAAACCGTGCTGGGAAAAATGGAAACCACACACCAAGGAACAATATAGGACACCATCTTATACTACAGACAAAAACTGACTAAAATCCCACAACTTTCCACATCAAGCCCTAACAGTCTTGGGTCCTCTTAAGACAGACTTTCAGCAACAGCCACACACAGAAGCTTCTTCCCAATTTTCCTCACTTTTTCTTTCAGCAGCACATCGTTGCAGGAATCTTGAGGAAACCAGACTCCCGTCAGACTCAACTGAACCCCACAATGTCCCAAAGCTGAAGCACCAATGGGTTCTGAGGAGATCATGGGTCCTGAGGAAACTAGATTCCATCAGCCAAAACTAAACCCCATAATGCCCCAAAGCCAAAATACAATGGATCCTGTGGTGACCCATCTCCTGTCAGCCTGAACTGAACCCCACAATGTCACAAAGCTGAACCCCCATAAGGTCCTGAGGAGATCAAATTCTATCAGCCTGAATTGAACCCCACAATGCCCCAAAGCTGAAACCACATGGGTCTTGTGGTGACCCATCTCCTGTCAGCCTGAACTGAACCCCATAATGTCCCAAAGCTGAACACCCAGCAGATCCTGAGGAGACCAGATTCCATCAACCTGAACTAAACCCCACAATGCCCCCAAACTGAAGCCCCAGTGGGTTCTGAGAAGACCAGATTCCATCTGCCTGACCTGAACCTCAGAGTATCCTGAAGCTGGGTCCTGAGGAGACCAGAGTGCTGTCAGTGGCCACCAACAGCCAGGTGCTCCAGCAGAGTGGGGAGTTCCCCCTGGGGTGAGGAGAGTGTCAGGGGGGCGGGCTCTTCATTATCATGAATAGGCATGATCAAGAAGGTTTGCAGGGGCCAGGGCAAGGACAAGGGAGATAAGCTCCAGCTCCGAGTATTCTAAGTCCCCACTTTCTGAGATTGCGTGACCTACGTGATCCAGACTTTGCAAGGAGCAAGCTGAGTTACAGAGGCAGAAGGAGCAGGAGGTGATGTAAAATTTTAACGTTTCCTCTTCAGGTTCAGAAAGATGAAGCCCTCCCAGGTTCCCAGGTCCTTGTGCCCCAGTGACTGTGAGCTCTTCCTTCTGGGTGTATGACCAACCCCCACACTAAGTCCCCTCTATACCCATGGCCCTGGCCCAAGCCTAACCTCCCCCTCAGGCCCTGATGAAGCTCCCCGCCCCCATTGTGCATCTCACATCCCACCCCAACGTGGTCTTTTTGAAGCCTAAACAAGACCATCCTCCTCTCCTCCCTGTGATTCCCCTCACCTGATGAAGCCAGGTCTTCATCCGTTCCAGGTGACTCCAAGGGCCTCATTCTCTCCATGTGTGTGGCCGCTCTCTGTGCCCGTCTTTATGGGCATGTGGTGATCTCCTAAAATGAGGGTTATTTGACAGAGAGAGAATGGGGTAAATGGTGGCCACCAAAGATGTGTCCCCCCAGAACAGGGCCGTATCTGGGAAAAGAGTCTTTGTAGATGTAGTTAAGGATAGCAAGGTAAGGTCATCTAGGGTTAGGGTGACCTTCAATCCAACTGACAGACTCCTTCAAAGAGACGAAAGAGGACACAAAGGGGAAGCCTCTTAAAGGCAGAGGCAGAGATGGGAGGGAGGGGGCCACAAGCCCAGGGACCCCTGGAGCCCCTGAAGTTGGAAAAGGCAGGAATGATCCTGTCCTGGAGCCTCTGGAGGGACCTCAGCCCTGTGCCACCTTGATTTCCGGTGTCTGGTCTCCAGGACTGAGAGAGGATGAACTCCTGTTGTTTTAAACCACCCAGCATGTGATCATGTTAGAGAAGCCACAGAGCAGCCACACAGACCCTGCTCTGTAGGATCCTAGAAATGTGGGTCTCATTAAAGCAGATGAAGGGTGGATTACAGAACCCTTAAAATCAGCTCTGGACCCTCAGAAATGCTAAAGCAGTGGCTGGGCTCCAGAATGTTGAGGGGTCAAGTCTGAAGCCTGTGCCTAGGGGTACTGGGTGCACACGCCTCCCCGGGTTCTTACACCAGTACATGTGGTGTAACATCTCAGTCTTGATGGAGGACATTTAATATCAATGGCCACATTGCTAATTAAGAAGCCACCAGTTGCACAGGTGAAAGCCCAATTAGGGCACTTGCTTCAGGGATGAGCAATTCTGAAGATGGTCAGGGATGGGGACTTACTCATGTGTAGCCAGCCAGCAGCCCTTGCACATACCCCACCCCCTCCCCTCCCAAGGAGGGACCTCAGTGGGAAGCTGGGAGACTACACGGAGTCATCTCTAAGTAAATGCTGGCTGACCCCCAGGCTAGCCATTCCTGAACCTCATCCACCCTTCATAGATAAAACACTTGAATATGTGCAAAGACCTCACAGGCTGGAGAAAAGTGGAGCCACTCCAGCGACAGCATGCTTACTGACGTGGCTCCTGTAGGTCAGGCAGAATGGTCCTGGCCTGGGTGATCTGGAAGCTTTGCACTTTCCTACCTGAGTTACTCCTCCTGTGCTGCTCCCATTGCCTGTTTTCTTGCTTCCTCATTTCTGCCTGAGAAGATTTCCAACAGCAGGAACAGGTGACACAGCCCATCCTTAGGAAGTGACAGCTTAGCACCTCCTGCAGAAGGTCCAGCAGAGCCCAACACAGACCCAATCCCCCGAAACACTATGGGCCCTCACTCTCTCTTATCAAGCCAACCCTGCAAGATCTAAGCAGAAAGACAGCATCAGGTACAGCTGCAGGCACTTGAGGGGGTTTATATAGACCTCAACCCAGGCACACATCCAAAGGGCAGGCCAGTCAGGTCAGCCAATCTGCCCACCTGGGCTTGTGGTTTCAGAAAATGGGCCTCGTTGTCCTGGCCAGGGTTCCAGGAACAGGTGTGGGTCCTTTGGGTCAGGATGGATATGGGGCTGCTGCTCTGACTTGTTTTCTCATCTTCTTATCTGACCTATAAGTGGGAGAGGATTTCAGGAAGGCCTTCTTCTAATGAGAGGGACCCAGGGGTCAGGGAGAGGATGGGTGGTGGGTGGAGACAGACTCAGTGCCCAGGTGCTATGGGACCCTCTGGAAAACCTGCTGGAAGGAGGCTGCAACCAGTGAAGCCCAAGGTCACAAAACTATCCTGAAGCTGCTGTATGTTACCTCAGGTCCTCCTCTGAGGGTCTCAAGGTCAGATCTGTCCAACAGAGGAGCTGGGGGCTCTTTGCAGTGAGGGCTCTGTGAACAGCTCCTGGGTGCTGAGCCCTGCAGGATACCTGCCCAGGTGAGCCCCATATCCTGGGAGGCACCTGCCCATAAGAACCATGTATCCTGGGAGGGGCGAGTGAACAAGTATTCTCTCTGTGCAGTTATCACAGATTAGCTTAGTGACTCTCACGTGGGCAGTGCTGGAATTAGATGAGAACAAGGACATGTTGGGGGACGTTCCCTGAAACACCCCCAGGCCCATCCAGAGTGAAGAGTTCAGTAGGTGGGTACTGGTTGCTGTGCTGGGGTGGGAGGTTTCATGGGTGCCTCTTGTTTCTTCACCTGACACCACAGAGGCCTCTGCAGGACACAGAAGACAGCCTGCCCAGGGACGGTGTGAGCCCCTGGCGACCAGGCACGGGAAGTGAGAGGGAAGGACCAGGCTGAGGGGGCCTTTCTGCTCTGAGTTGGGAGTGGACAAGCAAGTGGTGAGTGTGATCTAGGAAAGTGGCTCTGGTGATGGGAGGCTTGTTGAGGCCGTCTGAGTACGAGTTGGAAAAGAATGTTCAGACATAGAGCATTTCAGAAGGGAGTGAGTTTGTATTAAGAACAAAGAGCAGAGATAAAGTGGGCACTGTGGGCTCAGGGGGCCAACCACCTGACAGACTAGGGAAAGTTGACTGATTTCCTGGGTTAAGAGCCAATTTTTACAGTTTCAAGGCAAAGAAAATTCCTACTGGAAGGTTGATATTAGGTGATTGGGTGGGGTACCATAGGGTGTTTACTGGAGTGGGCATCCTTGCCTGGTAGGGAGTCACGAAGCTCATTAGCGATGATCAGGTGCTTTTGGCAACAGTTGCAAAGGGGGCCCAGTCCGATTCACAGGTGACCTTGGTTCTGGGGCCCACTTCTATGGCCTTGGTGTGAGGACTCCCAGTTGTGGCCTTGGGGAAGGAGTCACCTCAACAAGACTGACCCTGCTTCAGAGTAAAAGTTCCATCAAGTTTTCTCTGCAGGAGAGATCTAGTGATCCTAGATCTGTTTGGAAAAGTCTTGGACACTGCAGGGACACATACTGAGTGTGAAACTGGATATTGAACCTTGTTGGCAAAACTCACCTTTTCTCTCTGTTGGCATTAAAAGGGTGTGGGCTGACAGCTACCTGAGAATCCATCCAATTGACAATTTCCTATTTACAACATAAATGAGTTTGGTCAAATTATTTCTATTTCTATGCAAACAGGCAGCTTGCAACACCTTGTGGTAGGATCATTTCCAATAGATTGTCAACTAATCAAGGTAACAACATTATGACACTCAACACATTTAGATATAATTTCCTAAGCCTTTTTCTTGAGGGACAGACCCAATATGAGCTAGGAATGTGTTCAAAAGTCTCAGAAAGTGCAGGAAAATACACTGGCTATGACTGGAAATTAGGGTCTCTGTGCAAACCTGGAGTTCTGACATCTTACAATCTAGACAGTTCCTGATAGACAGATGCATGAAAAACACTCTACTTTTATGTTTTTCTTTCATCAAAGGAACATGGATTTCCTAGCATTCTGTGTGCTGAGAGTAACTCACTGCTCTAAAATGCTTGCTTGGACTTCATTTTTCAGTAAGAACTTCCCCTGACTCTGTTACAGTCAGGACGGTCCCACACTCACAGGGAAAAAGCAAACTAACATCCAAACGTTTGTTCCATCAGGTTTTCTCTGTAGGAGAGATCCAGTGATCCTAGGTCTGTCTGGAAATTGCTTGGGTAGTGCATGGACACATACTGAGTGTGAAGCTGGATCCTGGACCTTGTTGGCTAAATCAGCATTTTCTTTCAGGTGATCCTAAAATGGTGCAGAGTAGCAACTGCCTGAAGATCCATCCAATTGCTGTTTTCTTACTTGTGACAGCAATATCTTTGGTCAGACCTCTTGGATTTCTGCAGCAAACATGGGACTTTCAATTCCTTGCCACTGGATCATTTCCAATGGCAGGTAAACTCATTAGGTAACCAGACTCGATGGCATTCAGCACTCTCAGACACACTCCTACAGCCTGTTTCTTCATAGACAGTCCCAGGATGACCTAGGAATGGGTTCGCTAGTATCAGAAATGTGAGCAAACATACTGGCTGTGACTCTGAAAATAAGGTGCTCTGTGCAAATCTGGAGTTTTAACATTTTAGAATCTAGACAGTTTCTGATAGATGTCTGAAATACAATCCTTTTTATTTTTTGCCTTTCATTCCTCAAAGAAACACAGATTTCACAGCATTATGTTTGCTGAGAGTGACAGACTGCTTGGAAATTCTTGCCTGGAAGTCATTTTGAAGTAACAACTTCCCCTCCCCTGTGTTACCATGGGAAATGCCCCCACACTGACAGAGAAAAGTAAACAAATGTCAAAACATCTGTTCCGTGAAGTCCCCTGTAGGAGGGATCCAGTGATCCTAAGTCTGTCTGGAAAATTCTTGGATAGTGCTTGGACACATGCTCAGTGTGAACCTGGATTCTGGACCTTGTTGGCAAATTAGAATTTTCTCTGTGTTGGCCACAGTAGGCTGGGGTTTAGCAACTCCTTGAAAATCAGTACACTTGCTCTTTTCCCACTAATGACAGCAATAGCTTTGGTCAAAACACTGGAATTGCTGAAGCAAGCAGGCAGCGTGCAACTCCTTGTGGCAAGATCATTTCCATTGGAATGCCAATTAAACTACTTAGAAACAGTATGGCACTCAGCTGTGTCAGACACACTCCTCCAGACTCTCTCCTCATGGTGTGTCCCAGTAAGATAGAGTATTGTGCTCATGAACCATGGAAAGTTCAGGGAAACTTACTGGCTGTGTCTCTGGAATTGAGGGCATCTGTGGAAGCGTGGTCTTCTCACATCTTAGAATCCAGACAGCAGTCATGGATAGAGAGATGCCTGAAAAGCACCCTATTCATTGCCGCTCATTCCACGAGTGAACACAGGTGTCCCAGCATTCTGTTTGCTGAGAGTAACCCGCTAAGTGGAAACCCTTGCCTGGAAGTCATTTTTAAGTAAAAATTTCCCCTCACGTGTGTTACACTAGGGAAGGCTCCCACACTCACAGGGAAAAGCAAGCAAACATCAAAATGTCTCTTCCATCAATTTTTCTCTGTCAGAAGGATCCAATGGCCCCAGGTCTCTCTGGAAATTTCTTGGATACTGCAAGGGAAACATACTGACTGTGAACCTGAATATTTGACCTTCTTGGCAAAATTAGCATTGTCTCTCTTTTGGCACTAACAGGATGTGCGCTGGCAGCTGCCTGAAAATCCATCCAATTGATATTTTCCTACTTCTGACATCAATAGGTTTGGTCAAATCTTTCAGGTTTCTGACACAAGCAGGTGGCTTGCAACCCCATCGAGCTGGATCATTTCCATTAAAATGTCAAATAATCTAGGTAACAACAGTATGGCTCTCAGCAATCTTAGATAATTTCACAGCCAGTTTCCTCTGAATCAGACCCAATAGGAGCCAGGAATGTGTTCATAAGGCTCTGAAAGTGCAATGAAATATACTGGCTATGACTTTGGAAATTAGGCCCTGTGTGCAAACCTGGAGTTCTCACATCTTAGACTTTAGATAGTTCCTGACAGATAGATGCCTGAAAAACACCCACTTTTATGTCTTTCATGCATTTAAGTAACATAGTTATCCCAGATTTCTGTGTGATGAGAGTAACACACTGGTTGAAAATCCTTGCTTGAAGGTGATTTTTCAGTAACAATTTCCCATGACTGTGTTACTGTAGGGAAGACCCCCAAACTCACAGGAAAAAGAAAACAACCAACCAAATGTCTATTCTATAAAGTTTTCTCTTTAGGAGAGATCCAATGATCCTCTGCCTGTCTGGAAAATTCTTGGATACTACAGGGACACATACTGAGTGTGAATCTGCATCCTTGAATCTGTTGGCAAAATTAGCAAGTTTTGTCGGTTGGATCTAAAAGAGTGCGGCCTTAGCAACTGCCTGAAGATTCATCCAATTGGTCTCTTCCTAATAATGACAGTGATAACATTGGTCAAACCTTTGAGGTTTCTAAAGCAAGCAGGCGGCTCACTACTCCTATCTGCTGGCCCATTTCCAGTGTAATGTCACCTCATCTAGTTAAACACTGTATGGCACCCAGCCCTCTCAGACATACTCCTGCATCCTGTTTCCTCATGGGCAGGCCCAGTTTGAATAAGGAATGTGTTTAAAGCCTTGGAAGGTGCAGGGAAACACAGTACCCTAACTCTGGAAGTTAGGACCCTGAGAAAGCCTTGAAGTCTCATGCCTTGAGTTCTAGACAGTTCCTGATAGATAGAGGCCTAAAAATACACTCCGTATGGATGCCTTTCCGTCCTCGAAGAAACATAGCTTTCCCAACATTCTGTGTGCTGAGAGTCACACGGTGCTTGAAAACACTTGCTTGTAGGCCATTGGTCAGTAGAAAATTCCCCTGAAGGTGCAATGGTAGGGAAGGCTCCCACACTCACTGGGAAAGGCAAACCAACATCCAAACGTGTACTCCATAACATTTTGTCTTTAGGTGCGATCAAGTGAGCCTAGGTCTGTCTGGAGAATTCGTGGGTATTGTGGGGACACATCATGAGTGTGAACTTGTATATATGAACTTGGTGGCAAAATTCTCATTTTCATCTCCCACACTCATTTTAGGACCACATTGGTTCTAAAATGGTGCAGTGTAGCAAATCCTTGAAAATCCATCCAATTGCTGTTTTCTTACTTTTGACAGTGATAGATTTGTCCACCCTTTGGAATTTCTGAAGCAAGCAGGTTGCTCACCACTCCAGCCACTAACTGATTTCCATTGTACTGGCACCTCATGCAGGTAAGCACAGTATGCTGCCCAACACACTCGGATACACTCGTGCAGCCTGTTTCTTCAGGAGCAGTCCCAGTATATACTTGGAAAGTGTTTACAAGGCTTGAAAAGTTCATGGAAACACACTGCCCTGACTCTGGGTGTTAGGATCCCTAGGAAAGACTGAAGGTCTCACGACTTAGAATGTAGACAGCTCCTGATAGATAGAGGGCTGAAAGCACTCTCTGTTGATGCATTTCTTTTCTTGAAGGAACATAACTTTCCAAACATTTTGCGTGCAGAGAGACACACACGGCTTGAATATGCTGGCATGGAGGTCATTTTTCAGTAGCACTTTCCCCTGATGGTGTGACCATGGGGATGCCACACTCTCCATTTTTAGAGAAAGACAAATTAGCATTCAAACGTCTGTTCCATCACATTTTCTCAGTAGGATCGATCCACTGAGACTAGTTCTGTCTGGAAACTTTGTGGATACTGCATGGAGACATCCTGAGTCTGGACATGGATACCGGATTTTTGGGGCAAAAATAATATTTTTTCTCTTGATTTGGGAAAATGCTACGGCCTTGCAACTGCTTGGAAATCCATCCAATTGCTGTTTTCTTCCTTCTGACAATGATAGCTTTGGTCCATCCTTTGGGATTTCTCAATCAAGCAGGCGACTCACCACTCCTACCCTCTGGCCCATTCCCAGAGGAATGTCATCTCATCTAGGTAAGCACAGTATTGGTACCATACAATCTCAGACACTCTCCTACAGTCTGTTTCCTCATGGGCCATCCCTATATGAGCTAGGATGTCTTTGGGAGGCTTGGAAGGTGTAGGAAAAATAGTGCCTTGACTCTGGTAGTTAGGTCCCCTGGACAAGCCTGGAGGTCAATGTTAGATTCTAGACAGTTACTAATAGATATAGGCCTAATAACACACTCTCTGTTGATGCCTTTTCTTCCTTGAAGAAACATACTTTTCCCTGCATTCTCTGTGCTGGGGATCACACACTGCTTGAGAACGCTCTTTGGAGGTCATTTTTCAGTAGAAACTTCCTCTGACAGTGTAACCTTAGGGAAGGCCCCCACACTCACTGGAAAAGGCAAACCAACATCCAAACTTCTGTTGCATCACATTTTGTCTCTAGGAGTGATCCAGAGAGCCTAGGTCTGTCTGGAAAATCGTGTATACTGCAGGACCACATCCTAAGTGTGAACCTGGATACTGGAACTGGTGGCACAATTCACATTTCTCTTTCGGTTTGTCCTAAAACTGTGTGGCCTGGCACCTGCTTGAAAATCCATCTAATTGCTGTTTTCTTACTTTGAAGAGCAATAACTTTGGTTCACCCTTTGGGATTTCTGAAGCAAGCAAGGAGATCACCACTCCTAGTCATGGGCCTATTTCCAGTGGAATGTCACCTTATCTAAGTAAGCACATAATGGCCCCTCTGTATACTCAGACACACGCCCACAGTCTGTGTCCTCATGGACAGTCCCAGTGTGACCTAGGAATATGTTTACAAAGCATTAAAAGGGCAAGGAAGACACTGCCCTGACTCTGGAAGTTCCGTTCTCTGGGAAGGCTGGAGGGCTCTTGCTAGAATCAAGACAGTTCTTCATAGATAGAGGCCTGAAAACACACTCTCTGTTGATACCCTTCCTTCCTCGAAGAAACAGTACTTTCCCAGTATTCTGTGAACTGAGAGTCACACATTGCTTGAAACCGTTTGCTTGCAGGTCATTTTTCAGTAGCAATTTCTTGTGATGTTGTGACAGTAAGGATGTCCTCTACACTCACAGGGTAAGGCAATCCAAGATCCAAACATCTGTTCCATCACATTTTCTCTATCAGAGCAGCCAGTGAGCCTAGGTCTTTGTGAAATATGGGTAGATACAGCAGAGACACCTCCTGAGTCTGACAGTGGATACCGGAACTTGATGGTCAAATTTGCAACTGCTAGAAAATCCATACAATTGCTTTTTTTTTTTTAAATTTCTAACAGTGCTCACTTTTGACCCACCTTTGGGATTTCAGAAGCAAGAAGGCAGCTCGCAAGTGCTGCTGATGGCCTATTTGCAATGGAATGTCACCTCACCTGGGTAACAACAGCATGGCACCCTGCAGTCTGAACACATTCCTGCAGCCTGTTTCCTCATGGGCAGTTCTGGGATGATGTAGGAAGGTGGTTAAAAGCCTGGGTTAGTGCAGGGAAACACACTGCCCTGACTCTGCAAGTTAGGTCCTCAGGGTAAGACTGGAGGTCTCACATCTTAGAAATCTAGACAATTCTTGATAGATAAAGGACTGAAAATTCATTCTCTGCTGATGCCTGTCTTTCCTTGAAGGAACATTGTTTTCCCAACATTCTGCTTCCTGAGTGTCACACACTTGCTTGGAGGTCATTTATCACTAAGAATTTCCCCTGAAGATGTGACTGGAGGGAAAGCCCCACAAACACAGTAAAAGGGAACCACATTCAAATGTCTGTTCCATCACGTTTGCTCTGTAGGTGAGATATAGTGAGCCTAGTCCTATCTGGAAAATTCTTGGATACTGCAGGGACACATCATGAATGTGAATCTTGATAGCAGATCTTGGTGGCAAAATTTGCATTATCCTCTCCATTGGGCTTAAAACGTTGTGGCCTAACAACTGCTTGAAAGTTCATTTAATATCTGTTTTCTTACTTCTGACAATGATAGCTTTGTTCCAGCTTTCTGGATTTCTGAAGCAACAGGCGGTTCATAACTCCTAGTCCCTGGCCCATTTCCAGTGGAATGTCAGTTCATTTGGTAAGGGCAGAATGACACACAGCACACACGGACACTCTTCCATCGCCTGTTTCATCATGGACATTCCTGAGTGATCTTGGAATGTGCTTACAAGGCTCAAAATTTGCAGGGAAACACTGCCCAGACTCTGGAAGATGGGTCCTCTGGACAAGCCTGGAGATCTCACATCTTAGAATATAGACAGATCCTGATAGATAGAGGCCTGAAAACACACTCTCTATTGATGCCTTTCCTTCCTCAAATGAACGTAGCTTTCCCACCATTCTGTGTGCTGAGAGTCACATACTGCTTGAAAATGCTTGCCTGGAAGTTGTTTTTCAGTAGCAATTTCCCTTGATGGTTTGACCATAGGGAAGTCCACCACACTCACAGGAAAAGGCAAAACATCATCCAAACGTCTGTTCCATCATGTTTCTCTGTAGGAGAGATCCTAGGGTTAGGGTTAGGGTTAGGGTTAGCCTAGGTCTGTCTTGAAAATTCTTCAGTGCTGTGGGGACACATCCTGCGTGTGAACCTGGGTAATGGACCTTGGTGGCAAATTTCGCATTTTCCTCTAGGTTGGCCCTAAAATGTTGGGAAAGCAATGGCCCTTTGAGTAAGGAAAGGCGTCACCAGAGAGTGTGTTTCCAGGCCTCTATCTATTAGGAACTGTCTAGATTGTAAGACGTGAGACCTCCAGTCTTGCCCAGATGACCTAACATCCCGAGTCAGGGGATATGTTTCCATACAATCTCTGAGCCTTGTAAATACATTCCTAGGTCATACCAGGACTGCCAAGGAGGAAACAGGCTGTCAGAGTGTGTCTGAGAGAGCTGGGTGCCATGTGGTGCTACCTATATTATGTGACATTTCACAGGAAAGGGACCACCAGAGAGAAGTGGCAAGCAGACTGCTTGCTTCAGAAATTACATGGGTGAACCATATCTGTCACTGTCAGAAATAAGAAAACAAGTACTGGATGGATATTTAAGCAGTGGCTATGCCAAACCATTTTAGTGCCAACTGAGAGAAAAAGGTGAATTTTGTCCTGTATTCAGGTTCACACTCAGGATGTGACCCCACAGGATCCAAACTTTTCCAGATAGACCTGGGTTCACTGGACCTCTCTAACAGAGAAAACGTGATGGAACAGGTATTTGGATGCTTGCTTGTCTTGTGATTGTGGGCGCTTCCCTACTGTCACAGTCTCTGGGGAAATTGCCACTGAAAAATGAACTCCAAGCAAATGTTTTCAAGCAGTGTGTGACTCTCAGCACACAGTACATTGGGAAAGTTATGTTCCTTCAATGAAGGAAAGGCATCAACAGAGAGTGTGTTTTTTATAGCAGGAACTGTTCAGCTTCTAAGATGTGAGAGCTCAGGCCTGATTAAAGGACCTAAGTTCCAGAGTCAGGACAGTGTGTCTTGCTGCACTTTCTGAGACTTCTAAATGCATTCCTAGGGCATACCAGGTCTGCTCCTAAGGAAGGATGCTGAGGGAGTGTATCAGACTGTGCTGGGTGAAATACTGTGGTCACATAGATGAGGTGTCATTCCACTGGAAATGGGCCTGCAGCTAGGAGTTGCAAGTCATTCACATGCTTGAAAAATCCCAAAGGGTGAACCAAAGCTAGCATTGTCAGAAGGAAGAAAACAACATTCAGATGGAATTTCAAGCAGTTGCTCGGCGGCACTCTTTTAGGGCCAAGTGAGAGAAAAATGCATATTTTAACACCAACGTCTGGTATCCAGATTCAAACATAGGTGTTTCCCCGCAGTGTCCACGGATTTTCTAAATAGACTTACATTGATGAATGGCCCCACCAAGAAAACGTGATTGAACAGATGTTTGGAAGTGCTTTTGAACTTACCTGTGAGTGTGGCGCCTTCCCTACAGTCACACCTCCAGGGGAAATTGCTAATGAAAAATGACCTCCAACAAGCGTTTTCAAGGAGTGTGTGACACTCAGCACACAGAATGTTGAGAAAGCTATATTCCTTTGAGGAAGGAAAGGCATCTCGAGAGAATATGTTATCAGGCCTCTACCTGTCATGAACTGTCTAGATTCAAACATGTGAGTCCTCCAAGTTTCCCAGAGGACCTAAATACCAGAGTCAGGGCAGTGTGTTTCCCACCACTTTCTGAGATTTGTAAACACATTCCTAGGTCAAACCAGATCTGACCATAAAATTCATGCTGCAAGAGTGTGTCTCAGAGTGCTGGGTGACATATTGTGCTAACCTAGATGAGATGACATCTCCCTGGAAAGGGGCCAGTGGCTTGGAGTGGAGAGCCTCCTGCTTGATTCATAAATCCCAAAGGGTGCACCAACACTATCACTGTCAGAAGTAAGAAAACAGCAATTAGATGCATTTTCAGGCAGTAACTAGGTTTAACCGTTTTAGGGCCAACTGAGAAAACAATGGAAATTTTGCTGCCAAGGTCCAGTATCCAGGTTCAAACATAGGGTGTGTAGGAACAGTATCCATGAGCATTCTAGACAGTTAGGTTGAATGGATTGCTCCTATCAAGAAAACGTGATTGAGCAGACGTCTGGATGATCCTTTGCCTTTTCCTGTGGGTGTGGCGGTCTTCCCTAAGGTCACAACATCAGGGGAAGTTGCTACTGAAAAATTACTTCTAACAAGCCTTTTCAAGCCGTTTGTGACTCTGAGCACACAAAAAGCTGGGAAAATTATGTTCCATCCAGGAAGGTAAGGCATCAACAGAGAGTGTTTTATCGGGCCTCTGTGTATCACAAACTGTATAGACTCAAAGATGTGAGACTTCCAGGTTTGCCCTGAGGACCCAAATTCCAGAGTCAGAGCATTGTATTTCCCTACACTTTCTGAGAGTGCATCCAAGTACCATATTTTGGACTCGATTGTTGACCATGATGGCTACTCCATTTCTTTTAAGCGGTTCCTGCCCACAGTAGTAGATATAATGGTCATCTGAGTTAAATTCACCCATTCCTGTCCATTATAATTTGCTGATTCCTAGAATGTCGACATTCACTCTTGCCACATCCTGTTTGACCACTTCCAATTTGCCTTGATTCAAGGACCTAACATTCCAGGTTCCTATGCGATATTGCTCTTTACAGCATTGGACCTTGCTTCTATCACCAGTCACATCCACAACTGGGTACTGTTTTTGCTTTGGCTCCATCCCTTCATTCTTTCTGGAGTTATTTCTCCACTGAACTCCAGTAGGATATTGGACACCTACCGACCTGGGGAGTTCCTCTTTCAGTATCCTATCATTTTGCCTTTTCATACTGTTCATGGGGTCCTCAAGGCAAGAATACTGAAGTGGTTTGCCATTCCCTTCTCCAGTGGACTACATTCTGTCAGACCTGTCCACCATGACCCGTCCGTCTTGGGTGGCTCCACACGTCATGGCTTAGTTTCATTGAGTTAGACAAGGTTATGGTCCATGTGATCAGATTGGCTAGTTTTCTGTGATTATGATTTCAGTGTCTGCCCTTTGATGCCCTCTCACAACACCTACCATCTTATTTGAGTTTCTCTTACCTTGGACGTGGGGTATCTCTTTACAGCTGCTCCAGCAAAGCACAGCCACTCCTCCTTACCTTGGACAATGGGTATCTCCTCAGGCCGCCCCTCCTGACCTTGAATGTGGAGTAGCTCCTCTCGGTCCTCCTGCACCCGTGCAGCTGCTGTTCTGTGGACGTGGGATTGCTCCTCTTGGCCACAGCCCCTGACCTTGGGCATGGGGTAGCTCATCTCAGCCACCTCCCCTGACCTCAGGCATGAGGTAGCTTCTCTCGGCCGCTGCCCCTGGTCTCGGACATGGGGTGGCTCCCCTCAGCCACTACCTCTGACCTTGGGCGAGAGATAGCTCCTCATGGCCATGCTTCTGCATGGTCCGTCACAGCCTGCACCATTTGAATGCCGAGTTCCAAAGAATAGCAAGGAGAGATAAGAAAGCCTTACTCTGATCAATGCAAAGAAATGGAGAATAACAACAGAATGGGAAAGACTAGAGATCTCTTCAAGAAAATTAGAGATACCAAAGGAACATTCCATGCGAAGATTGGGTTCAATAAAGGACAGAAATGCTATGCATCTAACAGAAGCAGAAGCTGTTAAGAAGAGGTGGCAAGAATACACAGAACAACTGTACAAAAAAAGATCTCCATGACCCAGATAATTATGATGGCGTGATCAGTCACCTAGAGCCAGACATCCTGGAATGTGAGGTCAAGTGGGCCTTAGAAAGCATCACTACAAACAAAACTAGTGGAGGTGATGGAATTCCAGTTAAGCTATTTCAAATCCTAAAAGATGATGCTGTGAAAGTGCTGTACTCAATAGGTCAGCAAATTTGGAAAACTCAGCAGTGGCCACATGACTGGAAAAGATCAGTTTTCATTCCAATTCTAAAGAAAGGCAATAACAAAGAATGCTCAAACTACTGCACAATTGCACTCATCTCACACGCTAGTAAAGTAATGCTCAAAATTCTCCAAGCCAGGCTTCAGCAATACATGAGCCGTGAACTTCCAGATGTTCAAGCTGGTTTTAGAAAAGGCAGAGGAACCAGAGATCAAACTGCCAACATCTGCTGGATCATTGAAAAAGCAAGAGAGTCCCAGAAAACATATATTTCTGCTATACTGACTACGCCAAAGCCTTTGATTGTGTGTATCACAATAAACTGTGGAAAATTCTGAAAGAGATGGGACTACCAGACCACCTGACCTGTCTCTTGAGAAACCTATGTGCAAGTCAGGAAGCAACAGTTAGAACTGGACATGGAACAACAGATTGGTTCCAAATAGGAAAAGGAGTATGTCAAGGCTGTATATTGTCTCCCTGCTTATTTAACTTATATGCCGAGTACATCATGAGAAACACTGGGTTGGAAGAAGCACAAGCTGGAATCAAGACTGCCAGGAAAAACATCAGTAACCTCAGATATGCATATGATACCACCCTTATGGCAGAAAGTGAAGAGGAACTAAAAAACCTCTTGATGAAAGTGAAAGAGGAGAGTGAAAAAGTTGGCTTACAGCTCAATATTCAGAAAACTAAGATCATGGCATCTGGTCCCATCACTTCATGAGAAAGAGATTGGGAAACAGTAGAAACAGTGTCATACTTTATTTTTGGGGGCTCCAAAATCACTGCCGATGGTGATTGCAGCCATGAAATTAGAAGATGCTTACTTCTTGGAAGGGTTAAGACCAACCTAGATAGCATATTAAAAAGTGGAGACATTTCTTTGCCAACAAAGCTCCATCTGGTCAAGGCTATGGTTTATCCAGTGGTCATGTATGGATGTACGAGTTGGACTGTGAAGAAAGCTGAGCACTGAAGAATTGATGCTTTTGAACTGTGGTGTTGGAGAAGACTCTTGAGAGTCCCTTGGACTGCAAGGACATCCAACCAGTCCATCCTAAAGGAGATCAGTCCTGGGTGTTCATTGGAAAGACTGATGCTGAAACTGAAACTCCAGTACTTTGGCCACCTGATGTGAAGAGTTGACTCATTGGAAAAGACCCTGATGCTGGGAGGGCTTGGGGGCAGGAGGAGAAGAGGATGACAGAGGATGAGATGGCTGGATGTCATCACCAACTCGATGGTCATGAGTTTGTGTAAGCTCCGGGAGTTGGTGATGGACAGGGAGGCCTGGTGTGCTTCGATTCATGGGGTCCCAAAGAGTCGAATACAGCTGAGCGTCTGAACGGAACTGAACTCTTTCTGAGCATTGTAAACACATTCCTAGGTCATACCAGAAGTGCCCTTAAGAAAAAACAGGCTGCAGGAAGATTTCTGAGATTGCTGGGTGCCATGCTGCACTTACCAAGATGATGTAGCATTCCACTGTAATTGGGCGAGCGGCTACGAGTTGCTAGCTGCTTACTTGCTTCAGAAATCCCAAAGGGTGTACCAAGTGATCACTGCCAGAAGTAAGAAACCAGCAGCTAAATGCATTTCCAGGTAGTTGTTATGCTCTACTGTTTTTGGCCAACTGAGAGAGAAAGGTGAATTTTGCCACCAAGGTCCACTGTCCATGTTCACACCTAGGATGTGTCCACTCAGGATCCAAGAATTTCCCAGACAGACCTAGGCACACTGAATCTCCACTACAGAGAAAACATGATGGAACTGACCTTTGGTTGTTGCTTTTCCTTTTCCTGTGAGTTTGGTGGCCTTCCCTATGGTCACACTATCAGGAGCAATTGCTAATGAAAAAGGACTTCCAACAAGTGTTTTCAAGCAGTATGTGACTCTATGGACATGGAATACTGGAAACCTACGTTCCATTGAGGAAGGAAATGTGTGTTTTCAAGAATCTGTCTATTAGGAACTGTCTAGCTTCAAAGATGTGAATTCTCCATATTTGCCCAGAGGACCTCAATTCCAAAGTCAGGGCAATGTGTTTTCCTGCACTTTTTGAGCTTTGTAAATACATTTCTTGGTCATACCAGGACTGCCCATGAGGAAACAGGCTCTCTATATGGGGAACTGTCTAGACACTAAGATATGAGACCTCTAGGTTTGTACAGAGGACCTAAATTTCAGAGCAAGGGCAGTGTGTTTTTGAGCATTTTCTGAGCTTTGTAAACACATTTCTGAGTAACGCCAGGTCTGCTCATGAGAAAACAGGCTTCAGGTGTGTGTCTGAGGGTGCTGAGTACCATACTGTTCTTACCTAGATGAGGTAACTTTCCATGGCAAATCGGTACGTGACCAGGAGTTGTGAGCCATCAACTTGCTTCAGAAATCTTGAATGGTGGACTAAAGTTTGCACTGTCAGAAGTAAGAAAAAAGTAATTGGGTGGATTTTCAAGCAATTGCTAGCCACACCTCTTTATGGCTCCAGAGAGATAAATACAAATTGTGCACCCTAGGCCCTTTATTCAGGTTCACACACGGGATGTGTTCCCTCGTGATTCAAGAAATTTCCAGACAGACCTTTGCTCCCCCAGAGTTCTTCTACAGAGAAAACTGGTTGGAACAGCCATTTGGATGTTGTTTTGCCTTTCCCTGTGAGTGTGGGGCCGCTACTTATGGTCACAGCCTCAAGGAGATATTGCCACTGAAAATAGACTCACAAGCAAGCACTTTTCAAGCAGAGTGTGACTCTCAGGTCGCAGAATGTGAAGAAAGCTATCTTCCTTTGAGGAAGGAAAGACGTCCACAGAGAGTGTGTTTTCAAACCTCTATCTTGCAGGAAATTTTGAGCTTCTAAAACATGAGACCAGCAGGTCTGCTGAGAGGACCTATATTCCTGAGTCAGGGCCGTGTGTCTCCCTGTAATTTCCGAGTCTGACAAACACATTCCTAGATCATAACGGTACTGACCATGAGAAAGCTGGCAGCAGGAGTGTGTCTGAAAGGGCTGAGTGCCTTACTGTGGTCAACTGTGTGAGGTGACATTCCAGTGACAGGCTCAAAGCTCCAAGGTGTGAGCCACCCGCTTGCTTCAGAAACCCCAAAAGGTAGAGCAAAGCTAGCTCTGTCAGAGGTAAGAAAAGAGCAATTGGACGGATTTTCAAGCTGTTGCTAGGCCGAACCACTTTAGGGCCCCCTGAGAGAAAAATGTGAATTGTGCCCTGTAGGTCAGGTATCCAGGTTCAAACACAGGGTGTGTCCCAGCAGGATCCAAGAATTTTCCACAGAACTAGGCTCACTAGACCTCTCCTGCTGGGAAAATGGGATGGAACAGACAATGGAAGTTGGTTTGCCCCTCCCTATTGTCACAGACTCAAGGAGAAAGTGCCCCTGAAAGATGACCTCCAAGCAAGCACTTTTCAAGCAGTGTGTGACTCTCAGTTCACAGAATGCAGGGAAAGATATCTTCCCTCAAGGAAAGAAAGGCATCAAAAGAGAGTGTATTCTCAACCCTCTATCTTGCAGGAACTGTTTAGCTTCCCAGATGGGAGGCCTCCAGTAGTGCTCAGAGGAACTAAATTCCAGAGTCAAGGCCATGTTTCTCCCTGCACTTTCCAAGCCTTGCAAAGCCATTCCTAGGTTATACCAGTACTGCACATGAGGAAGCAGTCTGCGAGAGTGTGTCCAAGAGGACTAGGTTCCTCACTATACTCACTTCAGCGAGGTGGCATTCCACTGTAAAAAGGCCCACAGCTGGGAGTTGAAATTCACCCACTTGCTTCAGAAATCAAAAAGGAAGGAGCAAATCTAGCTCTCTCAGAATCAAGAAAAGAGCAAGTGGATGGATTTTCAAGCTGTTGCTAGGCTACATTGCTTTAAGGTCCACAGAGAGAAACACAAATTGTGCCCCCTCATTCTGGTATCCTGGTTCACAAACAGGGTGTGTCCCCAAAGGATCCAAGAATTTTCCAGACAGACTTACGTTCACTAGAGTTCTCCTACAGAGAAAACGGGATGGAACAGACATTTAGATATTGCCTTGTCTTTCCCAGTGAGTGTGGAACCCCTCTGTTTGACTACAGCCCCAAGTGGAAATTACCATTGAAAACTCATGTCTAAGCGAGCACTTTTCAAGCACTGTGTGACTCTCAGTTCGCAGGATACTGGCAAACCTATATTTCTTCAAGGAAGGAAAGGCACCCACAGAGAGTGTGTTTTCAAACCTGTCCCTTGCAGGAACTCTTTAGCTCCTAAGACATGAACCCTCTAGTTCTGCTCAGAGGACCTAAATTCGAGAGCCTGTGCCCTGTGTCTTGGTGCATTTTCCCACCTTTCAAACACATATCTAGGTGATACTGGTACTGCCCTTGAGGAAGCAGACTGTGGGAATATGTCTCAGAGTGCTGGGTCCCTTACTGTGGTCACCTCTGTAAGGTGACACTCCAGTGTAAATAGGCCCAAAGATAGGAGTTGCGAGCCGCCCATGTGCTTCAGAAACCCCAGGGGTGGAACAAAGTTAGCTCTGTCAAAAGTAAGAAAATGGCAATTGGACGGATTTTCAAGATGTGGATAGGTTACACCACTTTAGGGCCACCCGAGAAAAATATGCAAATTTGAACCTGGGTGTCCAGATTAACGCACAGGGTGTTTCCCCACATGATCCAAGAATTTTTCAGACAGACCTAGGTTCACTGGAGCTCTCCTGCAGAGGAAACATACATCCAGAGTCTCCAGTGTGAACCCTCCAAAATCTATACCTGGTGTCACGAATCCACAGTCTCCAGGATGACCCTACACTCAAGATCCTGTACCTGGGGTCACAAGTCCACTATTTCCATGTCAAGTCCACCTCCAAGAACTTGAACTTGTGGTCACATGTCCAGAGTCTTCAGGGTGACCCCACCTCCCCGAAGCTACTGGTGTGAAGCATCCACAGTTTTAAGGATGGACCCAATTCCCAGAACCTGTAGCTGGGGTCACACTTCCAAATTCTAAGGGTTACCCCACCTCCCACACATTGAACCTGGTTTCCCATGTCCCTGTTAGCCAAGGTTACCCTCTCCATGACCCTGTAATGGGGATCACATGTCCACAGTCTGCTGTGTGTCGTCACTTCCCAGACCCTTCACCTAGAGTCACAATCACAGTTTCCAGGTTACTCCTTTGCAGACACTGCACCTGGAGTCACTTATCCACAGTCTCCAGGGTGACTCATTCAAAACCCCACACTGGGGCTCACATGACCACAGTCTCCAGGGTGACCCAAGCACCCAGATCCTGCACCCAGGGTCACATATCCACAGGCTCCAGGGTGTACCTCTTGCAGACCCTGCACCTGGGGTCACATATCTACAGCCTCCAGTGTGATCCCCATCCCCAGACCTGATTTGGGTGAGAAATATCCATAGTCTCCAGACTCACACCTTGGATCACATATCCACAGTCTCCAGAGTCACACCTTGGGTCACATAGCCATAGTCAGCAGGGTGAACTCACCTCCCAGAGCCTGTACATGGTGTCAAATGTGCACATTCTCCAGGGTTACCACCCTTCCAACATGCTGTACCTGGGTCAAAAGCCCACACTCTCAAGGGTGACCCCCTCTCAGACCCTGTTCCTGGGGTCACATGTCCAGAATCTCCAGAATAATCTACCTCCAAGATGAAGCACCTGATGTCACATGTCAACAGTCTCCAAGGTGACCCCGTCCTCAGAATCTGCACCTGTGGTTACATTTCTCCAGTCTGCAGGATGACCCCCAATCTCAGTATTTGTATTATGTGTCACATGTACATAGTCACCAGGGTAACCACTGCAGGCCCTTTTTCTGACATAACATTTCCACAGACTCCTGAAGAACTCCCTTCCCAGACTCTGAACCTGGGATCCTACCTCCAGGGTCTCGAGGGTGATGCCCTTCCCTGTCCCTTCACCTGGTGTCAAACATCCACAGTCTCCATGGTAACATCCACACCAAAGTCTGATATTGGGGACACAGATCCATAGTCTTCTGGGTCGCAACCCCTCCCAGATCATGCACCTGGTCTCACATGTCCTCAGTCTCCAGGTTGACACCCCTCCCAGACACTGCAGCTGGGGTTACACATCCACAGTCTCCAAGGTGAACCCACCTCACTGACTATTGTACCTCTGGCCACATGGCCTCAGTCTCCAGGGTGACCCTATATCTCAGACACTGTACTTGAGGTTACATATCAACGGTGTCCAGGATGACACCTCTCCCCAGACCCTGTACCTGGGGTCGCATTTGCACAGTCTCCAGGGCGATGCTATATTCCCAACCCTGTACCTGGGGTCACAGGTCGCAGTCACCAGGCTTTCCCAACCCTCAAGAGCCTTTACCTGGGGTCATACGTCCACAGACTCCAGGGTGACTCCCTCCCAGACCCTTCACCTGGCATCCTATGTCCACAGTCTCCTGTGTGATATCACTTCCCAGACCCTATACCTGTGGTCACAGATCCACAGTCTCCATGGTGATCCCCTTCCCAGGCCCTGTAATTTGGATCCCATGTCCTCAGTCTCCAGTGTGACACCACCTCTCATACCTTGTACTTTGGTGACTTGTCCACAGTTTCCAGGATGACTCAAACGGTGCATGTGGAGTCACATGTCCACATTCTGCAAAGTGACCCCAGTCCCTAACCCTGAACCTTAGTCACACAGCCACAGTTTCCAGAATGACCTCACTCCAGACCCTGCACATAGGGTCACACCTCCACCTTCTCCATATTGACCCCCTCCTTGAACTTCTATCAGGTTTCACACATGCACCATCTCCACAGTGACCACCACCAGATCCTGTACCTGTGGTCAGGGTCCGCAGTCTGCAGGGTGAGACCATTTTGTACCTTAAACCTTGGTTCACCTAGCCAGTCTCCAGGGTCATCCCTGCCAAACCTGCACCTGGGGTCACATGTCCATACTCTCCATGGTGACATCCCCCAGGCCCTGTACTGCTGCTGCTGTTGCTGCTGCTGCTAAGTCATGCCAGTCGTGTCCAACTCTGCGACCCCATAGATGGCAGCCCACCAGGCTCCCCCATCCCTGAGATTCTCCAGGCAAGAACACTGGAGTGGGTTGCCATTTCCTTCTCCAAAGCATGAGAGTGAAAAGGGAAAATGAAGTCACTCAGTCATGTCTGACTCTTAGGGACCCCATAGACTGCAGCCTACCAGGCTCCTCCATCCATGGGATTTTCCAAGCAAGAGTACTGGAGTGGGTTGCCCACTCCAGTACCTAGTGTCATATATCTGCGCAGACCCTATACGTAGTGTCATATATCCAGTTTCCCGGGTTACCCCGCTTCCCATATCATGCACCTGGGATCACATGCTCAGTCTGCAAGGTGACCCCGATCCCATTCCTGTACCTTGTGTCACAAGTCCACAGCCACCAGGATGACCCCACCCTCAAGATCCCATACCTGGGGTCACACTCCTGTCTCCAGTGTGATCTCACCTCCCAGAAACTTTACCTGGGGATAAACGTCTACTGTTTTCAGGATGGTCCCAACTCCCTGAAACGGTACCTGGAGTCACTCTTCCATAGACATTGAGGCTGTTCCATGCCCCTGGTCCACAGGGTTACACCCTCCAAGACCCTGTAATGTGGTTTACATGTCCACAGTCTCCTGTATGTCATCACTTCCCAGAACCTTCACCTGCAGGCACACAAACAGAGGTTCCAGGATGACTCCCTCATAGACCCTGCACTTGGAGCCACATATCCACAGTCTCACAGGTGACTCATCCAAATCACTGTACCAGGGCTCACATAACCACAGTCTTCCAGATGCTGGACTATTGACCCCAGCACCCAGTGTCACATGTCCACAGATTCTAGCATGGCCTCACACTCCAGACACTGTACCTTGGGACACATACCCACAGTCTCTAGGGTGAACACCCTCCTAGACACTGTACATGGTGTCACATGGGCACATTCACCAACTCCCAAACCCTGTACCTAGGGTCACACGTAGATAGTCTCAGGGTGACCCCACTTGCCAGAACTTGCACCTGGGTTCATATGTCCGCAGCGCCCAGGGTAACACCACCTGTCAAACAATTGTACTCGGTTCAAACACCCACTGGTTCTAGGGTGACACCAATTCCAAGCCCGTGAACCTAGCTAGGGTCACATATCCATGGTCTCCTGGGTGGCAACCCCTCCCAGATCATGCACCAGGTCTCACACCTCCGCAGTCTCCAGGGTGACTACACCTCACAGAATATTGTAATTCTGGTCACATTGCCCCAGTCTCCAGGGTGACCCCGTATCTCTAACCCTCTACCTGGGGTTACATGTACATGTTGGCCAGGAATACACGCCTCCCCAGACTCTGTACACGTGATTACATTGGCACAGTCGCCAGGGTGACTCCAACTTCCCCACCCTCTACCTGGGGTCACATGTCCAGAGTCTCCTGGATTTACCCACATTCAAGGGCTAGTAACTGGGATCACATGTCCACAGTCTCGAGGCTTTCCCCACCCACAAGTGCCTGTACCCAGGGTCACACGTCAACTGACTCCAGGGTGACTCCCTCCCAGACCGTTCACCTGGCATCCCATGTCCCTAGACTTTTGTGTGATGTCATTTCCCAGACTCTGCACATGTACTAACAGATTCACAGGCTCCGTGGTGACCCCCTTCCTGGTCTCTGTAACTTGGGTCACATGTTCTCAGTATCCGGTGTGACCCGACCTCTCATGCCCTATACCTTTGGTGACTTGGCCAGAGATTCCAGGGTAACCCTCCCCTGCCAGGCCCTGTGCTTATTTACACACATCCACAATCTCCAGGATGTTCGCCCTCCCATACCCTGCACCTGGAGTCACATGTCAACAGTTTCCAGCGTGAACCCCACTTTGCCCACTGCACCTGGGCTCACATATCCACATCATGCAGGGTGACACCCCTTCCAGACCATTTCCCTGCCATTAAATGCCTGCAGTCCCCAGAGTGACCCCGTACCTCCCAGACACTGTACCTGAGGTCACATATACAGAGTTTCCTGGATCACCCCCATCCTAGACCCTGTACCTGGGTTCAGATATCCTAGTGTCTTGGGGGACCCAGATCAGACCTTGCATCTAGGGTCGAATGCCCACTATCCAGGATGACTTGCCTCCCCAATCAGTGCATCTGGGGTCATATGTCCACAATCTTCAAAGTGACCCCATCCCCTAACCCTGCACCTTACTCACACATCCACAGTCTCCAGAGTGATGTCCACTGTCTCACGGGTGACCTCTTCCCTGAACTTGTTCCAGATTTCACACGATCACCATTGCCACAGTGACCACCAGCAGATCCTGAACTTGTGGTCACAGTTCAACAGTCTGCCTGATGAGACCCATTTTGTACCCTGAACCTTGTGAACCTGCACCTGGGATCACAAGTCCATATTCTCCATGGTGTCATCCCCCAGACCCTGTACCTAGTGTCATATATACAGTCTCCTGGACTTCCCCACTTCCAATACCATGCACCTGTGATCACACATCCACAGTATCCAGGGTGATCCCCCTCCTAAACCTGTACCTGGTGTCACAAGTCGACAGACTCCAGGATGACTCTACCGTTAAGACCCTGTACCTCGGGTCACAAGTCCACTGTTTCCAGGGTGAGACCCCTCCCAGACTCTGCACTTGGGGTCACTTGTCGAGAGTCTCCAGGGTGACCCCACCTCCCAGAAACTGTACCTAGGGTGAAACATCCACAGTCACTCAGGTTGGCCCCAATTCCCAGAACCTGTACCTGGGGTCCCACTTCCATAGTCTCGGTTACCACACGCCAAGACATTTAACATGGTGTCCCATGATCTTGGATGCCAGGGTTACCCCCTCCAAGACCCTGTAATGGGGTCACATGTTCACAGTCTCCAGAGTGTCGTCACTTCCCAGACCCTCCACCTGGAGTCACACAAACACAGGTTCCAAGGTGACTCCCTCGCAGGCCCTGCACCTGGAGTCACATATTCACAATCTCACCTTGGGGAATCCCATTCAGACCCTGGATCTACGGTCACGTATCCAGTCTCCAAGATGATTTGCCTCCCAAATGGTGCATTTGAGGTCACATGACCACAATCTTCAAAGTAAACGCGTCCCCTAACCCTGCATCTAAGTCACACGGCAAATAGTTTCCAGAGGGACCTCAACCCAGACCCTGAAACGAGGGTCACATGTACACAGTGTTGGAGGGTGACCCCCTCCGTGAACTTGTACTAGGTTTCATACGTCCATCACCGCCACAGTGACTACCACCAGATCCTGTACCTGTGGTCATAGATCCACAGTCTACAGGGTGAAACCCTTTTCCTACCCTGAACTTTGGGTCACACGACCACAGTCTCCAGGGTGACCCCACCCAAACCTGCACCTGGGGTCACATGTCCACATGTGACATACCTGGGGACAGGTATGTCCTTTCCATGGGGACATACCTGAGACCCTGTACCTACTGTCATATATCCACAATCTCCTAGGTTACCAAACTTCCCATACCATACACCTGTGATCACATGTCCACAGTCTCGAAGGTGGCCCCCTGTATAACCTGTACTTGGTGTCACAAGTCCACAGCCTCCAGGTGACCCCACCCTCAAGATCCTGTATCTGGGGTCACAAGTCCACTTTTTCCATGGTGAGTCTACCTCCCAGACCCTGCATTTGGGGTCACATGTCCAGAGTCTTCAGGGTGACCCCACCTCCCAGAAACCATACCTCGGATGAAATGTCCACCATTTTCAGGATGGCACCAACTCCCAGAACCTGTACCTGGGGTCACACTTCCATACTCTCAGGGTATCCCCACCTCCCAGACATATAACCTTGCATCCCATGACCCTGGCCACAAAGGTTCCCCCCTCCAAGACCCTGTAATAGGGGTCACATGTCCACAGTCTCCTGTTTGTCAAAACTTTGTAGACCTCACCTGGAGTCACACAAACACAGGTTCCATGGTGACTCCCTTGCAGACTCTGCACCTGGAATCACATATTCACAGGCTCCAGGGTGACCCCCTTGGAAATCCTGTACCTGAGATCACATATCTACAGTCTCCAGGGTGAATCCCATCCCCGCACACTGTCTGAGCGGAATCATCCAGTCTCCCATGAGACCCCAATGTCAAGAACTCATCCCTTGTCCTAGAAGTCTACATTCTCCAGGGTGACATTATTTCCCACACCCTGCACCTTGGGTAGCATATTCACAGTCTCCAAGGTGACCTTACCTCCCAGACCCTTTGCCTGGGGTCACATGTGCAAATTATCCAGGATTCCCGCCACTCCAACACCCTGCACCTGGGTCAAAAGCCCACAGTCTCAAGGGTGACCTCCTATCTGACCATGTTCCTGAGGTACATGGCCAGAATCTCCAGGATGATCTTGAAAGGTATTGCTGAACCATGCAAAGACAGTGGAATTCTTGGCCTCCAGAGGAGATGAATTCAATTCAGGTCCAGAGACAAGGCTTGATTGCTTAGAGCTTTTGTGTAATAAAGTTGTATTAAAGTATAAAGGAGATAGAGAAATCTTCTGACATAGGCATCAGAAGAGGGCAGAAAGAGTAGCCCCTTGCACGTGTTAGCAATGGAATTATATGGCTCAAATGGTAAAGCATCTGTCTGCAATGCTGGAGACCCAGGTTAGATCCCTGGGTCAGGAAGATCTCCTGGAGAAGGAAATGGCCACCCACTCCAGTACATTTGCCTGGAAAACCCCATGGATAGAGGAGCCTGGTAGGCTACAGTCCATGGGGCCACAAAGAGTTGGACATGACTGAGCAACTTTACTTTACTTTTAATTAGTTATTCATATCAGTTCAGTTCCGTTCAGTCGCTCAGTCATGTCTGACTCTTTGGGACCCCATGAATCACAGCACGCCAAGCCTCCCTGTCAGTCACCAACTCCCAGAGATTTCTCGAACTCATGTACATCGAGTCGGTGATGCCATGCAGCCATCTCATCCTCTGTCATCCCCTTTTCCTCCTGTCCCCAATCCCTTACAGCATCAGGGTATTTTCCAATGAGTCAGCTCTTCGCACCAGGTGGCCAAATTATGGGAGTTTCAGCTTCAGAATCAGTCGTTCCAATGAACACCCTGGACTGATCTCCTTTAGGATGTACTAGTTGGATGCCCTTGCAGTTCAAGGAACTCTCAAGAGTCCTCTCCAACACCACAGTTCAAAAGCATAAACTCTTCGGTGCTCAACTTTCTTCACAGTCCAATTCTCACATCTGTACATGACCACTGGAAAAACCATAGCCTTGAACAGAGGGACCTTTGTTGGCAAAGTAGTGTCTCTGCTTTTTATTATGCTATCTAGGTTGGTCATAACTTTCCTTCCAAGGAGTAATTTTCTTTTAATTTCATGGCTGCAATCACCATCTGCAGTGATTTTGGAGCCCAAAAAGATAAAATCTTACACTGCTTCCACTGTTTCCCCATCGATTTCCCATGGAGTGATGGGACCTGTTGCCATGATCTTAGTTTTCTGAATGTTGAGCTGTAAGCCAACTTTTTCACTCTCCTCTTTCACTTTCATCAAGAGGCTTTTTAGTTCTTCTTCACTTTCTGCCATAAGGGTGGTGTCATCTGCATGTCTGAGATTATTGATATTTCTCTTGGCAATCTTAATTCCAGCTTGTGCTTCTTCCAGCCCAGCATTTCTCATGATGTACTCGGCATATAAGTTAAATAAGCAGGGTGACAACGTACAGTCTTGATGTACTCCTTTTCCTATTTGGAACCAGTCTGTTGTTCCATGTCCAGTTCTAACTGTTGCTTCCTGACCTGCATACAGGTTTCTCAAGAGGCAGGTCAGGTGGTCTGGTAGTCCCATCTCTTTCAGAATTTTCCACAGTTAATTGTGATCCACACAGTCAAAGGCTTTGGTGTAGTCAATAAATCAGAAATAGATTTTTTTTTCTGGGACTCTCTTGCTTTTTCAATGATCCAGCAGATGTTGGCAGTTTGATCTCTGGTTCCTCTGCCTTTTCTAAAGCCAGCTTGAACATCTGGAAGTTCACAGTTCACATATTGCTGAAGCCTGGCTTGGAGAATTTTGAGCATTACTTTACTAGCGTGTGAGATGAGCATAATTGTGTGGTATTTTGAGCATTCTTTGGGATTACCTTTCTTTCTATTTGGAATGAAAACTGACCTTTTCCAGTCCTGTGGCCACTGCTGAGATTTCCAAATTTGCAGGCATTATGAGTGCAGTACTTTCACAGCATCATCTTTCAGTATTTGAAATACTTCAACTGGAATTCCATCAACTCCACTAGCTTTGTTCTTACAATGCTTTCTAATTGCCACTTGACTTCACACTCCAGGATGTCTCGCTCTAGGTGAGTGATCACACCGTTGTGATTATCTGGGTCATGAAGATATTTTCTACAGTACTTCTGTGTATTCTTGCCACATCTTCTTAATAGCTTATGCTTCTGCTAGGTCCATAGCATTTCTATCTTTTATCAAACCCAGTTTTGCATGAAGTGTTCCCTTGGTATCTCTAATTTTCTTGAAGAGATCTCTAGTCTATCCCATTCAGTTCTTTTCCTGATTCACACGTGATGCACACAAGGTGCACATGAGGTACACACGTGATGCCCACGTGATGAACACGTGATGCACACGTGATGCTCATGTGATGAACATGTGGTGCACAAGTAAGGCACACGTGATGAACACGTGATTCACACGTGATGCACATGTAATGAACAGGTGATGCACACGTGATTCACACGTGATACACATGTGATGAACACGTGATGCACACATAACACACACGTGATGAATACGTGATGAACAAGTGATTCACAGGTGACGCACACGTGGTGCACACGTGACGAACACGTGTTGCACAAGTGATGCACATGTGATGGACATATGATTCACACGTGAATAACACATGACTCACATGTGATGAACACGTGCCTCACACATGATGAACACGTGATGCACACGTGATGAAAACATGATGCACACGTCACATAGACGTTGTGAACAAGTGAACAACACGTGAGGCACATGTGATGAACACGTCATGAACACGTGATGCACACGTGATGCACACGTGATTCACGCGTGATACACATGTGACTCACACGTGATGAACACGTGATGCACACATAACCCATATGTGATGAATACGTGATGCACACATGACACACATGTGACGCACACGTGACGAACACGTGATGCACACGAGATGCACACGTGACGCACATGTGATGCACACATGATGGACACGTGATCAACACGTGACACACACGTGATGAACACATGATTCACACATGACGCAAAATTGATGCACACGTGATGCGCACGTGACGAACACGTGACGCACGCGTGTCGCACATGTGATGCACATGTGATGCACACGTAACACATATGTGATGAATACGTGATGCAGACGTGACACACACGTGACGAACACGTGACGCACACATGACGAACATGTGATGCACACGAGACGCACATGTAACTCACACGTGATGTACACATGATGGACACGTGATGAACACGTGACACACATGTGACGAACACGTGATTCAAACGTGACGCAAACTTAATGCACACGTGATGCACACGTGATGAACACATGACGAACACATGTCGCACACATGATGAACTCGTGACGCACACGTAACGCACACATGATGGACACGTGATGCACCAGTGACGCACACGTGATGGACACGTGATGCACACATGACGCACCCGTGACGCACACGTGATTCCCACGTGCACACACGTGATGCACACGTGACACACAAGTGACACACATGTGATGAACACGTGATTCACCCGTCATGGACACGTGACACACACCTGATGAACACGTGACTCACACGTGATGGACATGTCACACACACGTGATGCACACGTGACACACGTGACACACACATGATGGACACATATTTCACACTTGATGCACACGTGATTCACACGTGATTCACTCATTTCAACTCGAGATGAGGCCCGATTCCCCTTCATTGGCTCCAGAGTCATCCCACTTTCCCCATCAAACACGACAAGGCGCTTGACTTCCTTTAGGCAACTCCAGGGAATCCCCGAGAACACTGTCATAAGTCTAGAGGAACACCAAGCGTAACACAGCACCTCGAAGAAAGCCCCATGTACCCCAAATCGTCTCGAGATTAGAGCTGATTCCCTGGCTTTGACTCAAGTGGTATGCCAACTTTCCACAAGCACTTCTAGAGGAGGCTTCTCTCAGCAATAGGTATGTGAGTTGGACCCTGAGTTTGCTGCGTCGAATGGAATGGACACCGAGATGCCCTGACTCAAAAGAAGGCCTGATTTCCCTGCAGTGGCTTGAATGGAGGCTTGTCTTTCATCTCACCAGACAATGGGATGTCTGAATACCTTGTGGAGACCCTAGAGAAAGCCCTAGTTCCCCTCCTCCTCTCGACAGGAGGCCTCACATGCCTTTGACACCTAGAGAGGCACCAAGAGTTCATTGCTTCAAGAGGTGACGATGCCTGACTCCTCTTGAAAAGTGATAGGAATCCCAGTATCCCTGTGGCAACTGGAAAGGGACCCTGGGTCTCCCGCCTCACATCTAGCAGCGTCCCTATTGATGTGTCAACCCTCGAAGAGATTCCTGAGGTGTCCCTCATAACTAGACAGGAGTCCTGACGTCGCTGAACAAACACGACTTTTGAAGGGCCATCCCCGCTGTAACTCGAAAATATACTCCAGGTTCCCAGCGCAACTCGCGAAAAAGCATGAGACATCCCCTCGCCACAATATGAGGCCAGATTCCTCTGCATTGCGTGCAAAGCAATTCCGTTTTCCCCATGAAATGCGTAGGAGCCTTGACTTGCTTGATGGAACTCCAGAGAGTCCCCAAGAACACACTCACAAGCCTAGAGGGACCCTGAGGTCACCGCAGCAACGCGAAATAATTCCGTGTACACCAAATCAACTGGAGATGAGGCCCGATTCTGCCACATTAGCTCCAGAGAAATTCCACTTTCCCCATCAAGCAAGACAAGTTGCTTCACTTTCTTTAGGCAACTCCAGAGACTCCCCGAAAACACCGTCCCATGTCTCGAGGAACACCAGGTTCAGCACAGCAACTTGAGGAAAGCTCTATGTACCCCAAATCATCTCGAGATGAGAGCAGATTCCCAGGATTCAACTTAAGAGGTATGCCAACTTTCCACAAGCACCCCAAGAGGAGGCTTCTCTCATCAATAGATATGGGGGAGGGACCCTGAGTTTGCTGCCTCAAGTGGAATGGAGTCCGAATGCCCTGACAAGAAAGAAGGCCGGATTTCCCTGCAGTGGCTTGAATGCAGGTTCGTCTTTCATTGCACAAGATGAAGGGATGTCTGAATCCAATACGGAGACCCTAGAGAAAGCCTTAAGTCCTGGCCTCATCACGCCAGGAGGTCTCACATCCCTTTGACATGGAGGTAGGCGGAATTCAATGTTTCAAAAGGTGATGACGCCTGACTCCTCTTGAAAATTGATAGGAATCCCAGTCTCACTGTGGCAACTGGAAAGGAACCCTGGGTCTCCCGCCTCACATTGAGAAGCGTCCCTATTGCCCTGCCAAGCCTCGAAGAGATTCCTGAGGTGTCCCTCGTAACTAGACAGGAGTCCTGACGTCGCTGAACAAACATGAGTTTTGAAGGGCCATCCCCGCCGTACCTGGAGAATATACCCCAGGTTCGCGCCGCAACTCGAGAGAAACCATGAGACTGCCTTCTCGCCGCGAGATGAGGCTTGATTCCCCTGCATTGCATGCAGAGCAATTCCGTGTTCCCCATCAAATACGTAAGGAGCCATTACTTGCTTGATGGAATTCCAGAGAGTCCCCAAGAACACTGTCTCAAGTCCAGAGGGACCCTGATGTCACTGCAGCAATGGGAAATAGCTTCGTGTATCCCAAATCAACTCGAGATGAGTCCCTATTCCACTGCATTGGCTTCAGAGCCATCCCGTGTTCCGCATCAAACACGACAAGTGGGTTGGCTTCCTTTAGGCAACTGCAGAGATTCCCCGAGAACACTGTCCCAAGTCTAGAAGAACACCAAGTTCAGCACAGCAACTCGAGGAAAGCTCCATGTACCCCAAATCATCTTGAAATGAGAGCTGATTCCCTGGCTTCCACTCAAGAGGTATGCCACCATTCCACAAGCACAACCAGAGGAGGTGTCTCTCAGCAGTAAGTATGTGGGAGGGACCCTGAGTTTGCTGCCTCAAGTGGAATTGCCCCTGAGACGCCCTGACTCGAAAGAAGGTCCGATTTCCCTACAGTGGCTTGAATGCAGGCTCATCTTTCATCTCACAGGATGAAGGGATGTGTGAATCCCCTATGGAGAGCATAGAGAAAGTCCTAGGTCCCCGCCTCTTATCGACAGGAGGCCTCACATCCCGTTGACACCTCGAGAGGCATGCAGAATTCAATGATTCAAAAGGTGATGATGCCTGACTCCTCTTGAAAATTGGTAGGAATCCCAATATCCCTATGGCAACTGGAAAGGGACCCTGGGTCTCCCTCCTCACCTCGAGAAGTGTGCTGATTGCCCTGCCAAGCCTCAAGGAGATTCCTGTGTCCCTCATAACTAGACAGGAGTCCTCAAATTGTCCAAGAACACTAGAGCAAACAAGCCCATTCATAACTGGTAAAGATTGAAATAGACACCTGGCCACGGAGGGTATACTGATAGTAAACTCTCCTACAGAAACATACTCAAGATACTGGTGGGATGCATGCACAGCCCCCTTTGGAAGACAGTCTGACAGTTGTTTCAGTAACCACATGGGACAAGCACTGAATTCCATACATGACAAGTGGTGGAAGCCAGGTATCTTACCATTGGAATGGTAAGTTATGGATAAACAAAAGGAAAGGTTACAAGATTCATGGAGACATCATCACAAATTACCTTCAACTGAATATATAAGCTGGAATACATGTATATATTTCCAGATATTGTCAGCTGAGCATATTTAGCTCCTACATGTATGTTTTAAATATCACTCTATAATGAAAAAGAACAGGAAATGTCCCTGGTGGCCCAGTGGTAAAGGATCTGCCTACCAATGCAGGGAACACTGGTTCAACCCCTGGTCCTAGAGGATTCCACATGCCCAGGGGCAACTAAGCCCCCGTACAACTATTGAAGTACTTGCATGCTCCAGAGCCCAAGTTCTGCAACCAGAGAAAGCGCTGCAATGAGAAGCCATGGCAAGTCAACTAGAGGGTAGCCTCTGCTCACTACAACTAGGCATCTAGCTACAAAGACCCAGCATTGTCAAAAATAATTCAGTGTTTAAAAAAAAGGACAGAAATTCTTTGAATAAACGATTGAGACTAGGGGCGAGACAGTAAATATATAAGCTAGGATAATCTTAAAGTATGAGGAAGTAAAGAAAGTAAAGACAACTATCAAGCTGTCCAAGCTGATAAAAATGAATGATTACACAGTTTTATCTGTATACACTAGCAAATAATAATCTGAAAAGGAATTTAAAAAAACAATTTCCTTTTGATAGTGTCAACATTAATAAAATATTTTGCCATGGGTGTAATGAGGATGACAAGACTGGCACATTGGAAATTATACACGATTGCTGAAAAATATCCTGAATACATGCACAGATATTCCATAGCGATGGAAAGACTTAAGATGGCAATACCATGGAATGCATCTTCAATCTGAAATGAAGATTCAATATGAATTACAAAAGACTGAAAGGTCATTGCTGAACCAGAAAAGGCGCCAGGATTTTTGGCCTCCAGAGGAGAAGAATTCAATCCAGGGCCAGTTGACAAAGCTTGATCGCTCAGAGCTTTTGTGTCATAAAGTTTTATTAAAGTATAAAAGAGATAGAGAAAGCTGCTGACATAGACATCAGACGGGGGCAGTAAGAGTACCCCCTGCTAGTCTTTAGGCAGATGTTATACAGCCACTAGCAGTCTGCTAATGAAAGAAAGGCAATGTCTCAGAGAATGACACCAGGCCCCTCACCCACAACATGCATTGAGATAATATTGGCAGCAGGTGAGTCATCCCGGGCCATAGAATGATTGACATGAATTTTGAAGAAAGGCAGATTTCCAAGCCAATATATCATTTCATTAACATAGATTAGGAGAACAGGTATGAGTAAAACATATTGGTTTGTCAAGTCGGTTCTGAGCCTTTAGGGGGAACCGACCTGAAGACAGAGTCTAGCAGAAATACGTAGTATATTAACATAGCTTAAGACAAACCTTTCCTTAAGACAAAATGCATTGCTTAGCTGAAGGTTTGAGAAAAGTTAAGTTCAGGTGGAGCCAGGAGTCGTCATAGCAACACAAAATTTTAAGAGAAACCTCTTAAATTTGTATTGAGAAGGGGAAAAAATGTAGCACTCGTTTCGTTCCTCCAGCTGCTTGAGAGATGAAAAAACGTCTGACACTTGCAGCCTATTCCCTCTGTCTGGAGACCCCTGGCCTTCCTGCCTATTACCCTCTCCAGGCCTTTAGGAAGCAATATACAAGCTGACCCTAACATACACGTGGAATAACAAGGGACTCCAAAGAATCCAAACAATCACATGAGTCTGCAGTTCAAAGGTCCTATGGTATGCTGTGCTAAGTCGCTTCAATCACGTCTGACTGTCAGAGCCCACCAGGCTCCTCTGTCCATGGGAATTTTCCAGGCAAGAATACTGGAGTGGGCTGGGTGCCCTCCTCCAGGGGATCTTCCCAACCCAGGGATAGGATTCCTGCATTGGCAGGTAGGTTCTTTACCACTAGCACCACCTGGGGAAAAAGTGCCTAAAGGAGATCATGGAAACCCATTTAGGAAAAGGGACTCAGAGGAAAGACAGTGAGGGAAGGAAACTCTTAATCACACTCAGAGAAGCCCAGCAGGTAGTTCTGCAGGTGGAAGAGGAGGAGGAAGCATGCTGGAGCTGTGTAGAAGATGAAAGAGGGAACTAAAGCAGGGGCCCCCAACCTCTAGGATCTAATGCCTGATGATCTGAGGTGGAGCTGGTGAAATAATAATAGAAATAAGAGTTTGATCACTCAGCCATGTCCAGCCCTTGGTAGCCCACCAGGCTCCTCAGTCCATTGAATTCTTCAGGCAAGAATACTGGAGTGGGCTGTCATTTCCTTCTCCAGGGAATTTCCCTGACCCAGGGATTAAACCCGGGTCTCCCTCATTGCAGGCAGACTCTTTACCAACTGAGCCTCCAGGGAACAGAAACAGAAACAGAGTGCACAATAAATGGACTGCACTTGAAACATCCCAAAACCTTGCCCCACCCCTGTCTGTCAAAAAATTGTCTTCCAAAAAAACTCCCAAGGTCAAGGAAGGAACTTCAAGTGTACTCAGCTGTCCTAGATTGCTGGTTTAGGGAGATGCTGAAGTGGGGATGTCCCAAGAGGTAGACCCTCCCTTGTGTGGAGTCTGCAATAGACCTCTGATAGCCTTGGTGATGATCAGAGAGATTTGTTTCATTTTTTAAAAATATCCTTGTGGGTACCAACTGGGACCATCACTGTTCTAATATACCTCATAGTGTTGCTGACACTACAGATACAATTGTGTGACATTGAACTTATTCAATAAAAATGATGAAGCATCTGCCCTTTGCCCAGCACTTTCCAAGGGCTGGGAAGTACAATGAAAATACTCCATAAGATGCACAGCTGGTAGGCACATTCTTTCAAAAAGCCTTTTTCATTTCCACCAATAGTTTATTCTCAATGTCAACCCTTGCCACTTAATGACCATGCTGGGTAGGAAGCTCATTAAAAACCCAGGAGCCAGTGTTCCTGGAAGGATATCCCATTCTCCCTTGGACAGTCCTCCGCCCTCTCCGACTCTCAGTTTCCTCATCTGCGAAATCATGGACAACTGACTATAATTCATCACCGGAACCCAAGCCTATTGAGGGGGAGGGGAAATATTACTCCAAGGCCTGGATGATAGACCAGATTGAAAGAAAAATATGCCATTTCTGGTTTTCAGTCAAACAGACAAATACAATGAAGAAAGGAGTCCCTGGCCCTGTGGGATTTGCCTAGGGGTCTAGTCTGGGAAATTCTTACACATCAGGAGATGGCTCTGAGCTGGATTTCCACAAACAAGAACATCCATGCAAAGGACAAGCCTGCAGAGCTCTGTGCCCATTGGTCACAAGAGACTGCCTCCCGATGGCCAGCAGCATTTACAAGTGACCTCCTAAGACCTTCACCAAACTCCTGGGGCACCTCTGGCTTTTCTGTTTCCCTCACTTTTCTGACCCTTTTCTTTAAAAAACACATATTTCTTCATAGAATGCCACAGTGGAAGGAAAATAGGCCTTCAAGTTTGAGGCCTCAATTTGCAGAAAACTTGGAGCTGCTTGTTTTTTTTTTTTTTTTTTTTAATTAAAGCACCACATAAATTAAAAATTTTACACGTTCTAATTATTCAGTTCCAAAACACCAAACTTATTGCACAGGGTCCCCATGGAAAGGCCCCCTCTCAGCAGGACAGCCACAGATTCCCCCATGAAAGGGCAGCAAGGTGCCCTCCTCCCTTCTCTCCTGCCTGGGTGGCCACCAGGTTTTTAAATACATGCACCCTACTAAGTTTCTAGGATGCAATTCGTGGACCCTTCCCTTTCCTGTCCCAGCAGGTGGTCAAGGGCCTGCTGGCCTGCAAAGTGCTGGAAGCAGGGCTGGGTCAGCCGGCCAGACTAAGTGTTGTGGAGTCCCAGCTGGTGAAATTACCAGGCAGGATAAATCCCTTGGACTTCCAGCAGACACTACACTGCATGGGAAAATAGATAGATATAACTGGCCTGGAGCCTCAGGGTGGGACCTAAAGTTCGATTTTGTTTTCTCCAATGTTAAATGATACAAGCAAGGGCCTTTGAGACTGTTGTTTTCTTTTCTAAGCCCAAAGACTCCTTCAGTTACTAATGTAGGTATCCTAGAAACTATGTGACATCCATGAAAATCTGATATGTCCTGGTAAAATGCTGTCAGTTATAATTCTAGTTATCATATTAAAGTGTTTCAAGTCACAGCAATGACTATTTTGTCACTTTTTTTGTCAATTTTTATTTTTTCAATTTTGTCAATTTTTATTTTGTCAATTTTTATCTAATCAGGTTTTAAACATGCCTTCCATGGTTTCACACTGATGCCTTTGCAAAAATACTGCTACCTCAAGATACATGGAAAAGACTTTCCTGAGCTTACCCATAAACAACGCTTTTTGTTTGTTATCTGGTAAGCTGGTATCAGACTGGAATTTAGTCTACTCTCTAGGTTAAGAGAACACAGCTTTCTTAGAATGCAGCTTTCAATCACAGATGATGAATTTATTTACCTTTCAGTGATTTATATTTGTTTTTTTCATCTGTGTGTTTTTTTTTTTTTTTACTTCCGTAAAATAAATAAGCATTATTTAAGTACGGTACATGTAGGATGGGCCAAGATTTCCCCACTCCTGCAAATTCCCTTAAGCCCTCAGATTCTTCTCTTGGGACCAAGGTCTCACTTTCCTCCAGAGGGACAATCCAAGCTTTTTATCAGCTAGCTGATCTGCCCCTGATATCAGAGTCAATTTGAGCATGAGTTGGTCTATAATTTAGGCATGAAACTGTGATTACATAAAAGAAAGATGACTTTTTGATGGAGGATGTCCATGATATTCCTTGAACTTCAGAGAAAATTGGTTAAAATGAAACTTTTTTCCCTTGGAAACTGCAAAGGCAGTTCTTTTAGCATATGCGATTGAAAACATCTAGGTTGTTAGCTCAGTTTTCATTCCAGTCTCAAAGAAAGGCAATGACAAAGAATGTTCAAACTGTCACACAACTGGACTCATCTCACATGCTAGTAAAGTAACACTCAAAATTCTCCAAGCCAGGCTTCAGCAATATGTCAACCGTGAAATTCCAAATGTTCAAGATGGATTTAGAAAAGGCAGAGGAACCAGAGATCAAATTGCCAAAATCCACTGGATAATTGAAAAAGCAAGAGAGTTCCAGAAAAACACTTATTTCTGCTTTGTTGACTATGCCAAAGCCTTTGACTGTGTGTATCACAATAAACTGGGGAAAATTCTGAAAGAGATAAGAATGCCTCTTGAAAGACCTATATGCAGGTCAGGAAGAAACAGAACTGGACCTGGACCAACAGACTGGTTCTAAATAGGAAAAGGAATATGTCAAGGCTGTATATTGGCACCCTGCTTATTTAACTTATATCTGCTTATATATAGGGCATCGTGAGAAATGCTGCACTGGATGAAGCACAAACTGGAATCAAGATTGCTGGGAGAAATATTAATAACCTCAGATATGCAGATGACACCACCCTGATGGCAGAAAGTGAAGAACTAAAGAGCCTCTTGATGAAAGAGAAAGAGGAGAGTGAAATAGTTAGCTTAATGCTCAGCGTTCAGGCAACTAAGATCATTGCATCCAGTCTCATCACTTCTTGGCAAATAGATGAGAAAACAGTGGAAACAGTGGCAGATTTTATTTTTCGGGGCTCGGAAATCATTGCAGACGGTGACTGCAGCCATGAAATTAAAAGATGCTTACGACTTGGAAGGAAAGTGATAACCAAACTAGACAGCATATTAAAAAGCTGAGACATTGCTTTGCCAACAAAGATCCGTCTAGTCAAGGCTAAGGTTTTTCCATATCATGTATGGATGTGAAAGATGGACTATAAAGAAAGTTGACAGCCAAAGATTTGATGCTTTTGCACTGTGGTGCTGAAGAAGATGCTTGAAGTTTGCTTAGACTATAAGAGGACCCAACCACTCCATCCTAAAGGAAATCAGGTCTGAATATACATTGGAAAGACTAATATTGAACCTGAAACTCCAATACTTTGGCCACTAGATGTGAAGAGCTGACTCATTTGGAAGTTGCTTTGATTTGCCTGTGAGTGTGGGCGCCCTACCTGGGCACAGGGCCTCAGGGGCCATTGCCACTGAATCATGACCTCCACGCAAGCACATTCCAGCTGTGTGACACTCAGCATGCAGGAGACTGGGAAAGCTATCTTCCTTGGAGGAAGGAAAGTCATACACAGAGTGTGTTTTCAGGCCTCTATTTGCAGCAAGTGTTTTGCTTCTCAGATGTCAGACCTGCAGGCCTGCCCCAAGGACCTCAATTCCAGAGTCAGGGCCATGTGTCTCCCTGCACATTCCGAGCCTTGCAAACACATTCCTGGGTCAGAGAGGTGCTTCCCATGAGGAAGAAGGCTGCGGGAGTGTGTCTGAGGGGGCCAGGTGGCATGCTGGGGTCACCTGGTTGAGGGCACCTTGCACATCCATTGGGCCCCAGGAGAGCAGTTATGGACTTGCCCCTTGCTTGAGATATCCCAAAGCAAGGAGCAATGCTAGCTGTATCAGAAGGAGGAAAACAGCAATGGGATGGATTTTCAAGCAGTTGCTAGGTCACACTGTGTTAGGGTTCCCCAGGAGACATGTGAGAATTTTGGCCCCTAGGCCCGGTATCTAGGGGTGTGCACAGGGTGTTTTCCCCACAGGATCCAAAATGTTCCAGACAGACCTAGGCTCAATAGCTGTTGCTAGGCTGCACCGCTTTAGGCACACCGAGAGAAGCAGGCACACTGTGGCCCGAGGTCCGGTATGCAGGTTCACATATGGGGTGTGTCCCCGTAGGAGCCAAGAATTTTCCTGACAGTCCTAGGCTCCCTAGAGCACTCAGGTCTGCTCAGAGGACCGAAGTTCCAGAGGCAGGGTCGTGTATCTCCCCTTCCCTTTGTGATCCTTGCAAAGACATTCCAAGCTGATAGTGGTACTACCCATGAAGAAGCAAGCAGTGGGAGTATATTTGACATGACTGGGTGCCTTGATGGGCTCAGCTCCTCAAGGGGGCCTTTCCTCTCAAAGTAGGCCCCATGTCCGCTTGAGGACGGGGTTGGGCCCTCTTCCCTCCACACTGCCAAAGGGTGGAACAAAGCTAGGTGTCAGAGGTAAGAAAGGAGCAATTGGATGGATTTTCAAGCTCTCACTAGGCTGTACTGCTTCAAGGCCCACTCGAGCAAAACAGGCGCCCTGTGGCCCCTAGGTCGGGTATGCAGGTTCACACACAGGGTGTGTTCCCGTCAAAGCCAAGAATTTTCTGACAGACCTAGGCTCACTAGAATTGTCCTACAGAGCAAAGGGGATGGAAGACATGTGTGGAGGTGGGTCTGCCTTCCCCTGTGAGTGTGGGGCTACTCCCTATGGCCCCAAGTTGAGGGATAACTGCAACTAAGAAAGGAACTCCAAGAAGGAACTCCAAGAAGCGCTTTTCCAGGAGGCTGGGACAGGGAGTCCGCAGGATGCAGGGAAAGGGAGCCTTCTTCAGGGAAGAAGAGGCAGCCACTCGGGGTGTGTTTGCAAGCCTCTTTGGAAGGCACAGTTTCGCTGATACAATTGAATTCCAGTTCTGCTCAGAGGACTGAAATTTCAGAGGCAGGGCCATGTATCTCCCCTTCCCTTTTCAATCCTTGCAAAGACATTCCTAGCTGATAGTGATACTGCCCATGAGGAAGTAAGCAGCTGGAGTGTGTTTGACATGACTGGGTGCCTTCCTGGGCTCAGCTCCTCAAGGGGTCTTTCTACTCAAAGTAGGCCCATTGCCTACTTGGGGAGAGGGTATGGAAGGTTTGCTTCCAAATGGCGAAAAGGTGGAGCAAATCTAGCTTTGTCAGAGGTTCGTAAAGTGCAATGTAATGGATTTTCAAGCTGTTGCCAGGCAACACCGTTTCAGGGTCCCCTCTCCCAGAAGAAAACAGGCGCCCTGTGGCCCCTAGGTCTGGTATGCAGATTCACACACAGGATGTGTCCCCACAGGAGCCAAGAGTTTTCCTACCAAGCCTAGGCTTACTAGAGCTCTACTATAGAGCAAAGGGGATGGAACAGAAGTGTGGATGTGACTTTGCCTTTACCTTTGACTGTGAGGCCCCTCCATAAGGTCCCAGGCGAAATTGCCCTCGCCCTTGCCCTAACCCTAACCCCAACACGACACCCTAACCCTAACCAACACCGTAACCCTATCCCAGAACCTAACACCAACCCGACCCCCTAACCCTAACCTGACACACTAACCCTAACGCATCATCCCAACCCTAACCTGACACCTTCACCCCTCAGCCCTCACCCTCACCCACACCCCTAACTTCTAACCCCTAAGCCACAATGTAACCCACACCCTAATCCACACCCTTAACCTAACCCACACCCTCCCCCCACCCTACTCACACCCTCAACCCTAGACTTAACCTGCATCATCTTCAATTTCAGCACTTCTCATGCATCACAAAAGACAAGGGAGTCATATTTCAAACGTGAATCCAAGACCCATTAACCACATAACAGGAATATAAACACTGTGAACACATCATTTAAATCACTTGCACCACCAAATACCTCTCCACCACATATCATATCAATAACAGTGGAACTCATGTATGCCATACATATTGTAACATAGCAATCTAATACCCAACAGTAATCTGGGTAATTATATACACAAGATATATTTAAACCAAAAATATTTAAACAAATTCCAGTTTTTACGATGGTTTTAATCCTCGCAAAAGTAGGATTAACAGCATGTTTTTCCACTAGGATCCAAAGCATTCAGCAAAATTGCCGAGGTCCAGCCCCAGCAGGACCAGGAATACCCAAGGGATGAGTGGCGTCAGCGAGGAAGAAGACAGACAGAAGACACACAGATGTTGCATAGAAGAGGTAGCTTTTTTTTTAATTTTTAGGATAGCTCAGTTTTTTTTTTTTTTAATTTTATTTTATTAGTTGGAGGCCAATTACTTCACAACATTTCAGTGGGTTTTGTCATACATTGACACGAATCAGCCATAGAGTTACACGTATTCCCCATCCCGATCCCCCCTCCCACCTCCCTCTCCACCCGACTCCTCTGGGTCCTCCCAGTGCACCAGGCCCGAGCACTCGTCTCATGCATCTCACCTGGGCTAGTGATCTCTTTCACCATAGATAAAATACATGCTGTTCTTTTGAAACATCCCACCCTCACCTTCTCCCACAGAGTCCAAAAGTCTGTTCTGTACTTCTGTGTCTCTTTTTCTGTTTTGCATATAGGGTTATCATTACCATCTTTCTAAATTCCATATATATGTGTTAGTATGCTGTAATGTTCTTTATTTTTCTGGCTTACTTCACTCTGAATAATGGGCTCCAGTTTCATCCATCTCATTAGAACTGATTCAAATGAATTCTTTTTAATGGCTGAGTAATATTCCATGGTGTATATGTACCACAGCTTCCTTATCCATTCATCTGCTGATGGGCATCTAGGCTGCTTCCATGTCCTGGCTATTATAAACAGTGCTGCGATGAACAATGGGGTGCACGTGTCTCTTTCAGATCTGGTTTCCGTGGTGTGTATGCCCAGAAGTGGTATTGCTGGGTCAAATGGCAGTTCTATTTCCAGTTTTTTAAGAAATCTCCACACTGTTTTCCATAGTGGCTGTACTAGTTTGCATTCCCACCAACAGTGTAAGAGGGTTCCCTTTTCTCCACACCCACTCCAGCATTTATTGCTTGTAGACTTTTGGATAGCAGCCATCCTGACTGGCGTGTAATGGTACCTCATTGTGGTTTTGATTTGCATTTCTCTAATAATGAGTGATGTTGAGCATCTTTTCATGTGTTTGTTAGCCATCTGTATGTCTTCTTTGCAGAAATGTCTGTTCAGTTCTTTGGCCCATTTTTTGATTGGGTCATTTATTTTTCTGGAATTGAGCTTCAGGAGTTTCTTGTATATTTTTGAGATTAATCCTTTGTCTCTTTCTTCATTTGCTATTATTTTCTCCCAATCTGAGGGCTGTCTTTTCACCTTACTTATAGTTTCCTTTGTAGTGCAGAAGCTTTTAAGTTTCATTAGGTCCCATTTGTTTATTTTTGCTTTTATTTCCAATATTCTGGGAGGTGGGTCATAGAGGACCCTGCTGTGATTCATGTCGGAGAGTGTTTTGCCTAAGTTCTCCTCTAGGAGTTTTATAGTTTCTGGTCTTACATTTAGATCTTTAATCCATTTTGAGTTTATTTTTGTGTGTGGTGTTAGAAAGTGTTCTAGTTTCATTCTTTTACAGGTGGTTGACCAGTTTTCCCAGCACCACTTGTTAAAGCAGTTGTCTTTTTTCCATTGTATATCCTTGCCTCCTTTGTCAAAGATAAGGTGTTCATAGGTTCGTGGATTTATCTCTAGGCTTTCTATTCTGTTCCATTGATCTATATTTCTGTCTTTGTGCCAGTACCATACTGTCTTGATGACTGTGGCTTTGTAGTAGAGACTGAAGTCAGACAGGTTGATTCCTCCAGTTCCATTCTTCTTTCTCAAGATTACTTTGGCTATTCGTGGTTTTCTGTATTTCCATACAAATTGTGAAATTATTTGTTCTAGTTCTGTGAAAAATACCGTTGGTAGTTTGATAGGGATTGCATTGAATCTATAGATTGCTTTGGGTAGAATAGCCATTTTGACAATATTGATTCTTCCAATCCATGAACACGGTATGTTTCTCCATCTGTTTGTGTCCTCTTTGATTTCTTTCATCAGTGTTTTATAGTTTTCTATGTACAGGTCTTTTGTTTCTTTAGGTAGATATACTCCTAAGTATTTTATTCTTTTTGTTGCAATGGAGAATGGTATTGTTTCCTTAATTTCTCTTTCTGTTTTTTCATTGTTAGTATATAGGAATGCAAGGGATTTCTGTGTGTTAATTTTATATCCTGCAACTTTACTATATTCATTGGTTAGCTCTAGTAATTTTCTGGAAGAGTATTTAGGGTTTTCTATGTAGAGGATCATGTCAACTGCAAACAACGAGAGTTTCACTTCTTTTCCTATCTGGATTCCTTTTACTTCTTTTTCTGCTCTGATTGCTGTGGCCAAAACTTCCAAGACTATGTTGAATAATAGTGGTGAGAGTGGGCACCCTTGTCTTGTTCCTGATTTCAGGGGAAATGCTTTCAATTTTTCACCATTGAGGGTGATGCTTGCTGTGGGTTTGTCATATATAGCTTTTATTATGTTGAGGTATGTTCCCTCTATTCCTGCTTTCTGGAGAGTTTTAATCATAAATGAGTGTTGAATTTTGTCAAAGGCTTTCTCTAAATCTATTGAGATAATCATATGGTTTTTATCTTTCAATTTGTTAATGTGGTGTATTACATTGATTGATTTGCAGATATTGAAGAATCCTTGCATTCCTGGGATAAAGCCCACTTGGTCATGGTGTATGATTTTTTTAAGATGTTGTTGGATTCTATTTGCTAGAATTTTGCTAAGGATTTTTGCATCTATGTTCATCAGTGATATTGGCCTGTAGTTTTCTTTTTTTGTGGCATCTTTGTGTGGTTTTGGAATTAGGGTGATGGTGGCCTCATAGAATGAGTTTGGAAGTTTACCTTCTTCTGCAATTTTCTGGAAGAGTTTGAGTAAGATAGGTGTTAGCTCTTCTCTAAATTTTTGGTAGAATTCAGCTGTGAAGCCATCTGGTACTGGGCTTTTGTTTCCTGGAAGATTTTTGATTACAGTTTCGATTTCCTTGCTTGTGATGGGTCTGTTAAGATCTTCTATTTCTTCCTGGTTCAGTTTTGGAAAGTTATACTTTTCTAAAATTTGTCCATTTCATCCAAGTTGTCAATTTTATTGGCATAGAGCTGCTGGTAGTAGTCTCTTATGATCCTTTGTATTTCAGTGTTGTCTGTTGTGATCTCACCCTTTTCATTTCTTATTTTGTTAATTTGGTTCTTCTCTCTTTGTTTCTTAATGAGTCTTGCTAATGGTTTGTCAATTTTGTTTATTTTTTCAAAAAACCAGCTTTTAGCTTTGTTGATTTTTGCTATGGTCTCTTTAGTTTCTTTTGCATTTATTTCTGCCCTAATTTTTAAGATTTCTTTTCTTCTGCTAACCCTGGGGTTTTTCATTTCTTCCTTCTCTAATTGCTTTAGGTGTAGAGTTAGGTTATTTATTTGGCTTTTTTCTTGTTTCTTGATGTAAGCCTGTAATGCTATGAACCTTCCCCTTAGCACTGCTTTTACAGTGTCCCATAGGTTTTGGGTTGTTGTGTTTTCATTTTCATTCATTTCTATACATATTTTGATTTCTTTTTTGATTTCTTCTACGATTTTTTGGTTATTCAGAAGCGTGTTATTTAGCCTCCATATGTTTGAATTTTTAACAATTTTTTTCCTGTAATTGAGATCTAATCTTACTGCACTGTGGTCAGAAAAGATGACTGGGATGATTTCAATTTTTCTGAATTTTCCAAGACCAGATTTATGGCCCAGGATGTGATCTATTCTGGAGAATGTTCCGTGTGGACTTGAGAAAAAGGTGAAATTGATTGTTTGGGGGTGAAATGTCCTATAGATATCAATTAGGTCTAGCTGGTCCATTGTATCATTTAAGGTTTGTGCTTCCTTTTTGATTTTCTGTTTAGTTGATCTATCCATAGTTGTGAGTGGGGTATTAAAGTCTCCCACTATTATTGTGTTACTATTCATTTCCTCTTTCATACTCATTAGCGTTTGCCGTACATATTGCGGTGCTCCTATGTTGGGTGCATATATATTTATAATTGTTATATCTTCTTCTTGGATTGATCCTTTGATCATTATGTAGTGTCCTTCTTTGTCTCTTTTCACATCCTTTATTTGAAAGTCTATTTTATCTGATATGAGTATTGTGACTCCTGCTTTCTTTTGGTCTCCATTTGCGTGAAATATTTTTTTCCAGCCCTTCACTTTTAGTCTGTATGTGTCTCTGGTTTTGAGGTGGGTCTCTTGTAGACAGCATATATAAGGGTCTTGTTTTTGTATCCATTCAGCCAATCTTTGTCTTTTGGTTGGGGCATTCAACCCATTTACATTTAAGGTAATTATTGATAGGTGTGGTCCCGTTGCCATTTACTTTGTTGTTTTGGGTTCATGTTTATACAACATTTCTGCATTTCCTGTCTAGAGAAGGTCCTTTAGCATTTGTTGAAGAGCTGGTTTGGTGGTGCTGAATTCTCTCAGCTTTTGCTTGTCTGTAAAGCTTTTGATTTCTCCTTCATATCTGAATGAGATCCTTGCTGGGTACAGTAATCTAGGTTGTAGATGACTTTCTTTCATTTCTTTCATTATGTCCTGCCATTCCCTTCTGGCCTGGAAGGTTTCTATTGGAAGATCAGCTGTTATCCTTATGGGAATTCCTTTGTGTGTTATTTGTTGTTTCTCCCTTGCTGCTTTTAGTATTTGTTCTTTGTGTTTGATCTTTGTTAATTTGATTAATATGTGTCTTGGAGTGTTTCGCCTTGGGTTTATCCTGTTTGGCACTCTCTGGGTTTCTTGGACTTGGGTGCCTATTTCCTTCCCCATTTTAGGGAAGTTTTCAGCTATTATCTCCTCGAGTATTTTCCCATGGCCTTTCTTTTTGTCTTCTTCTTCTGGGACTCCTATGATTCGAATGTTGGGGTGTTTCACATTGTCCCAGAGGTCCCTGAGGTTGTCCTCAATTCTTTTGATCATTTTTTCTTTTTTCCTCTCTGCTTCATTTATTTCCACCATTCTATTGTCTACCTCACTTATCCTGTCTCCGTTATTCTACTCTTGGTTCCATCCAAAGTGTTTTTGATCTCATTCATTGCATTATTCATTTTTATTTGACAATCTTCTATTTCTTCTAGGTCTTTGTTAAGCATTTCTTGCATCTTTTCAATCTTTGTCTCCAGGCTATTTATCTGTAACTCCATTTTGTTTTCAAGATTTGGATCATTTTTATTATAATTATTCTAAATTGTTTTTCAGATAGATTCCCTATCTCCTCCTCTTTTGTTTGACTTGGTGGGCACTTGTCATATTCCTTTACCTGTTGGGTATTGCACTATTCTTGCGCTAGTGCACATGGCAAGTATTAGGTTCGGTTTCTAAGTGAGAAACTAATGGCTACATTCACAGCTGGCCACTGAGGTACTTAATGGGAGAGGCGAACCCAGCTCTGCCAAGCAGTAGCCCACATGAAATCAGCTATTGTCATTGTAGCCAAGTTCCTTGAATTTGTAGTGTTATTTGCTGTGTTCTTCAAGAAGATGCCTTCGCCCTGCCAGTAAGACATATTTACATAACACATAGCCAGGCACTCAATCGATGTGCATCCTCCAGTAAAGCCCAGCCCCGATGACTTAGAGGAGCCTCTCTGGCGATTGTCATAAGCCAGTCTAATTTTGTGTGAGACCATGAAAACTCAATGTCTTTATTACGCTTGTGCTTCAGACGGGAGGTCTGAGAAGGCACTTCTGAAGATTTATTCATACCAGTCATTGTCATTTTTATCGAGTCTTTAGTTTTTTTTGTTGTTGTTGTTTTATTTATTAGTTCTACCAGTTTCTTGTTACCAACCCGTCTCCCTCCACCCTCGTGCACACACGATCAGTCATGGAATCCCGTGGACTTCAGCCCACCAGACTCCTCTGTCCATGGATTTTTCCAGGCAAGAATACTGGAGTGGGTTGCCATTTCCTTCTCCATGTATGGAGTCTTTAAAGATTCCGTCACTGAGGTTTTGCTTCTCCACTTGTACATGCCCTTTCTCCCTAAGTGCAGTAGAAGTCATCCCCCCTTCCCAACATGTCTGTCTTCCGACCTCTGCAGAATGTTTTGCTTGAGCTCACCACAGCGTCAGGATATTCTAGAAAGCCTTCTGATTGCAGTCTCCTCAGGAGGTTACAAGTGTTTCAAACCTCAGGTATTTTACAAAGCACTTTTTACAACCTCAGCTGAAAGGGAAGTCAACACTCAGTGAAAGTCACAGGCTTCCATGGCCTGGACTTGATTATGGGTTGTGCTTTCATAATCGTCGTGTTTCATATACCAACTAAGATGTCACTGAGCATTTTTTTTTTCTCATCGTTCTATCTTTCATGTTTATTTAGATATATTATGGGTTTTCCTATATACCTTCCGTTAGGGATGAGGGTCTTAAGTCAATAGAACTTACTGCAACTGACTTCCAGTTAGCTGTGTTAGGACAGGAAAAAGAATGACCAGCTGCTGGATTCTTAAGATTATGTACGAAAACATTATTCGTTTTCCTGTGTGCAGTCATCCAATACTAACTTTGTGAAGTAGGCATTCAGAAAAATCACAAAACCGCCTAACTACTAGGCGGTCTCCCATGCAAGTACTGACCAAGCCCGGCCCTACTCAATTTCCCAGATCAGAGGAGATAGGGCACGTTCAGGGTGCTATGGCCTTAGACCGAGGCGGCTGTCAGGTGCCCCAAGAGCTCCGCGTTGCGCCTCCCTTGCGTTCTGACCTGACTTCGGGCCTGGGGCCACAGCTCTCGAGCTGGCACGCGCTGCACTTGAGCCGCACGACCCCCGATTGGACTCCGACCAACCAGGGCCGGCAGCTCGGGGGCCAGCGGAGGGCGCCACAGCCCCGCACACCGCCAGCCCCGGCCAGCAGCCGTCTGGCCCGGCCAGGGCCTGGCGTGCCTTCGGGACCTGGGATGGGGGGAGGGGTGTGGGTAGAGCAGCGAGGACGTCTCGGTGCCCCCTCATCCACTGCCCCCACCATCCCGTTCGCTGCTCAGGGTGACGTGGCTCCGAAAGAGCGGGGCTTTGGCCGGGGACCGCGGTCCCAGGAGCCTCCTGTGGGCTTAGAGGCAGCCCAGCCGGGGCCCCAGGCGCACATCCTGCCCACTGCACAAACCCCCTGGAGCGCCTCAGCCCCGCCTTTTCGCCCTACCGAGACCCGCCCTGCCCCCACTCTGCCGGCCCAGAACAAGTCTTTCCTGAGAGAGCAGACGAGCGAAAGCCAGGCACACGGACAGGCACTTGTACGCACCCACGCCAGGTGAGACAGAGGCAGAAAGAGACGAGGGTTCAGAGAGAGAGTCGAAGAAAGCTTGTGGCAGGGGGGGACTCGGGCAGCATGCCGGGCAGCTGCAGAGGCCACCCGGCCCTGAGAAGAGAATGCGATGGGGGCAGGGGGAAGCCGCTGAGTAGGGGCGGGCCTGGAGAGGCCCAGGGTGCGAGGGCACCTGAGATGTCCTCGCTCCGTGCCCCGCCCCCGTCCTCCCAACCCCCTGCACGCACGCCACGCCGGGGCGCTCTGACACTAGCTTCTCCGGAGTTTGATCACCTGAATTTCTATCCTTGTGCTCAACTGAGTGATGACAGTGTATTGAACAGCTAGGTCATTTCCAAATAATTTAAGATTAGTGTTTCACAGGACACCCGGACATGAATGCAGAGACCAGCACGGATGCATGGACACCAACCTTGGTAACTGGACAACCAATGGGAAATTACTGTCTGACTCAGGAGAGAGAAAGAAACCCGAACAGACGGAATGAAATGAACAGAAACACAAACTTTGCAACTCACACACTAATTCAATTACAAAAAAAAAAAAGAAAAAACACTATAACCATTTTAGAAAAACAATAGACCTCTCCATGACCTTTGGTCGGGTGAGGAGTTCTAGCATACGACAAAATAAGCCACCTTTTCCAAATCGTGAATATGTCAGTTCACACATTGACTTTTACATTGAAATGTGTAACAAATAAACTTAAAATCATTCACTCACTACATAAGCATGGAAGTATTTTAAACATAAAATATGTTCTATAGTATCCAGGAAGCATTTGGCACATGTCTCACTGTATGAGAACCAAAACTGGAACTTAGTTGAAGAGTCAGGATAGTCTAAAAATGAATCCCTAACTAAAAGGAATACACAGGATTATTGTAGATAAAAAAGGTTAAAGAAGAGAAACTAGAAATCAGTCAATAAATGTTTTAGGGGTTAGCTTAGAGTGACTAGCCTCTGCGTGACTTTTTAAATTTTTCATGTTTGCATCTTCCAAATTTTCCATCGTGAGAATAATACTTTCATATCAGTTTCGAAATCAGTCTCACACTAAAGACAATAAGACTGGAATAAGAAATAAAAATGCTTGGGGGAAAAAAAAATGCTTGAACTAAAGGTGGTACTGATGAAATTATTTGCATGGCAGCCAAGGAGTCACAGATGTAGAGAACAGACTTATGGACATGGGCAGGGGGGAGGAAGGAGAGGGTGAGATGAATGCAGAGTAACATGAAATTATATTATCATACGTAAAAACAGATGCCAATGAAATTTGCTGTATGACTCAGGGGACTCAAACAGGGGCTCTGCAACAAGCTAGGGGTGGAGTGGGGAGGGAAATGGGAGAGAGGTTCAGGAGGGAGGAAACATATGTATACCTGTGGCTCATTCATGCTGATGTTTGGCAACAAAATTCTGTAAAGCAACTATCCTTCTATTGAAAGAAAAATCATGTTTGGACTTACCAAACAAGGTCTTGTGTACTTCTAGCATGGCCTTCTGTTTCGTGCTGCCACCCTTAACTCATTCTTCCATATCATTAAACAGACTAGTCAAGTTTTTGCCAAAAATATCCTGAGCTCCTGCATTATGTGATCCACTGCCTTCTCACGATCCAGTGTAGAATGGAGACCAAAGAAACCTTTTGTCGTGTCTTCAAGTATTTGAGGCCACACTATGCGACTTTTAAAAATACATGTGGATAAGACGGATATGACCAAAGCAATCTAATGACAATATCTGTGCTTCATTAAAGACTTCTGCAGAGAACTAGTAAATTTTATATGTAGCATCAGAAGAATTTTTTAAATGCATGCCATCTTTTATTTCTCCTCCGCTAGCCATCTGGACAAGGAAAACTGAGTTTACCAATCAATGTCCATCGTTATGCTCCCTCACCGATTTTTACCCAATATGTGTTACTCAGGCAGGAGACCCTGGTTCAGTTCCTGGGTCAGGAAGATCCGCTGGAGAAGGGATAGGCTACCCACTCCAGTATTAGTGGGCTTTCCTTGTGGCTCAGTTGGTAAAGAATCATTCCTCTTTCACAAGAGAAGCTCAACTCCTCTCAAAGCAAATACGGGATGGTAATAACTATGCAGGACAAAGCTGATTCTGTATATTTATAGTACTCACTCATGACCTTGACAGAGGTACTAGATCTGTTACCACATTTCTTTTTCTAAGTAATATCCGCATGTGCAGGTGAAAGTGGCTCAGTTCGTGCCTGACTCTTTGCGGCCCCATGGACTATAGAGTCCGTGGAATTCTCTAGGCCAGAATACTGGAGTGGGTATCCTATCCCTTCTCCAGGAGATCTTCCCGACCCAGGACTGAAAGCGGGGTCTCCTGCGTTGCAGGCAGATTCTTTACCAAGTGAGCTAGTAGGGCTTCCCTGCTGGCTCAGTTGCTAAAGAATATCTGCATAACTGTCTATCGATTTGGCATTAGCAATCTGTCTGTGAGCAGTGCCGGTCATAAGCAGCTTCTGTGAGAAAACAGAAGCATGTCTGTCTGACTTGCTTCTCCACGGAGCATTCACTGTTCTTGCACTAGTGCACATGGCAAGTATTAGGTTCGGTTTCTAAGTGAGAAACTAATGGCTACATTCACAGCTGGCCACTGAGGTACTTAATGGGAGAGGCGAACCCAGCTCTGCCAAGCAGTAGCCAACATGAAATCAGCTATTGTCATTGTAGACAAGTTCCTTGAATTTGTAGTGTTATTTGCTGTGTTCTTCAAGAAGATGCCTTCGCCCTGCCAGTAAGACATATTTCCATAACACATAGCCATGCACTCAATCGATGTGCATCCGCCAGTAAAGCCCAGCCCCGATGTCTTAGAGGAGCCTCTCTGGCCATTGTCATAAGCCAGTCTAATTTTGTGTGAGACCGTGAAAACTCAGTGTCTTTATTATGCTTGTGCTTCTGACGGGAGGTCTGAGAAGGCACTTCTGAAGGTTTATTCCTACCAATCGTTGTCATGTTTATCGAGTCTTTATTTTATATTTTTTTCTTATTTTTACTTCTACCAGTTTCTTGCTACCAACCCGTCTCCCTCCACCCTCGTGCACACACGATCAGTCATGGAATCCCGTGGACTTCAGCCCGCCAGACTCCTCTGTCCATGGATTTTTCCAGGCAAGAATACTGGAGTGGGTTGCCATTTACTTCTCCATGTATGGAGTTTTTAAATATTCCGTCACTGAGGTGTTGCTTCTCAACCTGTACATGCCCTTTCTCCCTAAGTGCAGTAGAAGTCATCCCCACTTCCCAACATGTCTGTCTTCCGACCTCTGGAGAATGTATTGCTTGAGCTCACCACAGCGTCAGGATATTCTAGAAAGCCTTCTGATTGCAGTCTCTTCAGGAGGTTACAAGTGCTTCAAACCTCAGGTATTTTACAAAGCACTTTTTACAACCTCAGCTGAAAGGGAAGTCAACACTCAGTGAAAGTCACAGGCTTCCATGGCCTGGACTTGATTATGGGTTGTGCTTTCATAATCATCGTGTTTCATATACCAACTAAGATGTCACTTAGAATTTTTTTTTTCTCATCGTTCTATCTTTCATGTTTATTTAAATATATTATGGGTTTTCCTATATACCTTCCGTTAGGGATGAGGGTCTTAAGTCAGTAGAACTTACTGCAACTGACTTCCAGTTAGTTTGTTAGGACAGGAAAAAGAATGACCAGCTGCTGGATTCTTAAGATTATGTACGAAGACATTATTCGTTTTCCTGTGTGCAGTCATCCGATTCTAACTTTGTGAAGTAGGCATTCAGAAAAATCACAAAACCGCCTATCTACTAGGCGGTCTCCCATGCAAGTACTGACCAGGCCCAGCCCTACTCAATTTCCCAGATCAGAGGAGATAGGACACGTTCAGAGTGCTATGGCCTTAGACCGAGGCGACTGTCAGGCGCCCCAAGAGCTCCGCGTTGCGCCTCCCTTGCGTTCTGACATGTCCTTCGGGCCTGGGGCCACAGCTCTCGAGCTGGCGCGCGCTGCACTTGAGCCGCACGACCCCCGACTGGACTCCGACCAACCAGGGCCGGCAGCTCGGGGGCCAGCGGAGGGCGCCAAGGCCCCGCACATCGCCAGCCCCGGCCAGCACCCGTCTGGCCCGGCCGGGGCCTGGCGTGCCTGCGGGACCTGGGGTGGGGGGAGGGGCACTGGGTAGAGCAGCGAGGACGTCTCGGTGCCCCCTCACCCCCTGACCCCACCATCCCGTTCGCTGCTCAGGGTGACGTGGCTCCGGACGGGCGGGGCTTCGGCCGTGTCCTCGGTCCCCGGAGCCTCCTGCGGGATTACAGGCAGTCCACCTGGGGCCCCAGGCGCACATCCTGCCCGCTGGGCAAACCCCCTGGAGAACATCAGCCCCGCCTTTTCGCCCTACCGAGACCCGCCCTGCCCCCACTCTGCCGGCCCAGAACAAGTCTTTCCTGAGAGAGCAGAGGAGCGAAAGCCAGGCACAGGGACAGGCACTCGCACGCACCCACGACAGGTGAGACAGAGGCAGAAAGAGACGAGGGTTCAGAGAGAGACTCGAAGACAGCTTGTGTGCAGGGGGGGATTCGGGCAGGATGCCGGGCAGCTACAGATGCCACCCGGCCCTGAGCAGCGAATGCTATGGGGGCAGGGGGAAGCTGCTGAGTAGGGGCGGGCCTGGAGAGGCCCAGGGTGCGAGGGCACCTGAGATCTCCTTGATCCGCGCCATGCCCCCGTCCTCCCAACCCCCTGCAAGCACACCATGCCGGGGCGCTCTGACACTAGCTTCTCCGGAGTGTGGTCACCTGAATTTCTATCCTTGTGCTCAAATGAGTGATGACAGTGCATTGAACAGCTAGGTCATTTCCAAATAAATTAAGCTTAGTGTTTCACAGGACACCCGGACATGAATGCAGAGACCAGCACGGATGCATGGACACCAACCTTGGTAACTGAACAACCAATGGGAAATTACTGTCTCACTCAGGAGAGAGAAAGAAACCCGAACAGATGGAATGAAATGAACAGAAACACAAACTTTGCAACTCACACCCTAATTCAATTACAAGAAAAAAAAAAAAAAAAAAAAAACCAACAATACTATAACCAGAGTAGAAAAACAATAGACCTCTCCATGACATTTGGTCGGGTGAGGAGTTCTAAAACACGACAAAAAAAGCCACCTTTTCCAAATCCTGAATATGTTAGTTCACACATTGACTTTTACATTGAAATGTATAACAAATAAACTTAAAATCATTGACTCACTACATAAGCATGGAAGTATTTTAAACATAAAATATGTTCTATAATATTCAGGAAGCATTTGGCACATGTCTCACTGTATGAGACCCAAAAATGGAACTTAGTTGAAGAGTCAGGATAGTCTAAAAATGAATCACTAACTAAAAGGAATACACAGGATTATTGTCGATAAAAAAGGTTAAAGAAGAGAAACTAGAAATCAGTCAATAAATGTTTTAGGGGTTAGCTTAGAGTGACTAGCCTCTGCGTGACTTTTTAAATTTTTCATGTTTGCATCTTCCAAATTTTCCATCGTGAGAATAATACTTTCATATCATTTTCGAAATCAGTCTCACACGAAAGACAGTAAGACTGGAATAAGAAATAAGAATAGCTTGGGGGAAAAAAAATGCTTGAACTAAAGGTGGTACTGATGAAATTATTTGCAGGGCAGCCAAGGAGTCACAGATGTAGAGAACAGACTTACGGACATGGGCAAGGTGGAGGAAGGAGAGGGTGAGATGAATGCAGAGTAACATGAAAATATACTACCATACGTAAAAACAGAGGCCAATGAAATTTGCTGTATGACTCAGGGGACTCAAATAGGCGCTCTGCAACAAGCTAGGGGTGGAATGGGGAGGGAAATGGGAGAGAGGTTCAGGAGGGAGGAGACATACGTATACCTGTTGCTCATTCATGCTGATGTTTGGCAACAAAATTCTGTAAAGCAACTATCCTTCAATTGAAAGAAAAAGTCATGTTTGGACTTACCAAACATATCTTGTGTACTTCTAGCATGGCCTTCTGTTTCGTGCTGCCACCCTTAACTCATTCTTCCATATCATTAAACAGACTAGTCAAGTTTTTGCCAAAAATATCTTGAGCTCCTGCATTATGCTGATCCACTGCCTTCTCACGATCCAGTTTAGAATGGAGACCAAAGAAACCTTTTGTCGTGTCTTCAAGTATTTGAGGCCACACTATGTGACTTTTAAAAATAAATGTGGATAAGACGGATATGACCAAAGCAATCTAATGACAATATCTGTGCTTCATTAAAGACTTTGCAGAGAACTAGTAAATTTTATGTATAGTATCAGAAGAATTTTTTAAATGCATGCCAACGATTATTTCTCCTCCGCTAGCCATCTGGACAAGGAAAACTGAGTTTACCAATCAATGTCCGTAGGTATGCTCCCTCACCGAATTTTACCCAATATGTGTTACTCAGGCAGGAGACCCTGGTTCAGTTCCTGGATCAGGAAGATCCGCTGGAGAAGGGATAGGCTACCCACTCCAGTATTAGTGGGCTTTCCTTGTGGCTCAGTTGGTAAAGAATCATTCCTCTTTCACAAGACTAGCTCAACTCCTCTCAAAGCAAATACAGGATGGTAATAACTATGCAGGACAAAGCTGATTCTGTATATTTATAGTACTCACTCATGAGCTTGACAGAGGTACTAGATCTGTAACCACATTTCTTTTTCTAAGTAATATCCGCATGTGCAGGTGAAAGTGGCTCAGTTCCTGCCTGACTCTTTGCGGCCCCAAGGACTATAGAGTCCGTGGAATTCTCTAGGCCAGAATACTGGAGTGGGTATCCTATCCCTTCTCCAGGGGATCTTCCCGACCCAGGACTGAAAGCGGGGTCTCCTGCGTTGCAGGCAGATTCTTTACCAACTGAGCTAGTAGGGCTTCCCTGGTCGCTCAGTTGCTAAAGAATATCTGCATAACTGTCTATAGATTTGGCATTAGCAATCTGTCTGTGAGCAGGGCCGGTCATAAGCAGCTTCTGTGAGAAAACAGAAGCATGTCTGTCTGACTTGCTTCTCCGCGGAGCTTTCACTGTTCTTGCGCTAGTGCACATGGCAAGTATTAGGTTCGGTTTCTAAGTGAGAAACTAATGGCTACATTCACAGCTGGCCACTGAGGTACTTAATGGGAGAGGCGAACCCAGCTCTGCCAAGCAGTAGCCAACATGAAATCAGCTATTG